>NC_068359.1:19575386-19805087 GCF_020536995.1 Dreissena polymorpha | reverse complement strand
TGTCTGTACGATTATTTGCTCGTAACTTTAAAGCAAGTACATATGAGTTAATTTCTCAATCTTGGAACTACACATGAATTTTAACGAGGAACGTTGTTTAAAATTCTTGAAACACCTTAAGATGGTATCGTTATTCAAATATTATTTACTTCAATAAAGTAAATAACGAACCGGTTTAGCGACACATTTAAACGCATTCGTTGCAGAAACGACCATGGGGATTTCCTAACAGTGTACATGTATTGTGTTCATGTAAAGGTGTTTTGCTGTATAGCAAAACCTAACTTGCAAATAAATAGCACTTTTCTGGTGCTACGGCCTCTAAAAATGTATTTAATGCATATTTATTAATGATTAATCGTACACAATGTAAACATCAATTCAAAATACCTGTTCCAGTAAATTGAAGTTTGTCCCAAATGCACCATATAATTGTTTGTTGTTTGAACAGATGTGCACAAAAGCAGTTATGTCAACAGATGCTATATCCATTACGTCTTTGTATCCATTTATATGTATAAAACATTTCATACGTTCCCATGGCCCGCGCTCCTTATCTGACCATAGTTCACAATTTGTATTGGACCAATTAGGCTCGTTACCGGCATATTCATCTTTAATCAGATCGTAGAATTTTCCACAGCTATTTTGATCTGGACATGCTTTCTTGTCCTTCTTTTTGCATGCACAAAGTATGGGAATAGGGTATTTGCAATTTTTGTTGCCAATTGCATGATATGGCTGGAGTTCTTCAACTTTACATACATGGCATGTATACTCACGCTTAAAAAAAGTTTTTAAAAAATGTATGGCCTTTACGTAATGTTCTTCACACATATCTTTCATAAACGGAAGAATGCCCTGTTTGAGATGCCGAAATGCCAATGCGGTTTTCACCCAGTTTCGTGTCTCTTCGTCTTTTAACGCTTTATCCATGACCACGATTTGTAGTCACACTGGCATTGTTGATGTACTGTTAAAATAAAAACTAAACGAAGAAAAATGATTAGTATGACACGAATTGTGATTTTGAACTAATGCGATGAATGCGTTAAGAAACTAAGTATCTGGCAAACAGCTTAAATTATACAGAACGCTTGCAATTTCAGATATACATGCAGGTCGGATGTTACTGCTAAATTTCGAACACAAAGCATATTCAGGAAATCACCTCAACAGTGGTATGCATCAGATATCGCAGTGTATTAATCGCAAATGTATGAAAGATAACAGAACAAATCATAAGGCACCAAAATAAGCATACACATGAGTTAAGCTCGAGAACCGACTTGGAACGGTTAATACACAGAATGGCTGTTGAAAGAATTGTTAAGGCTAACTAAACCTCACATGAATCTCATGAATTGTAACTTTAAAAGTAATGTACCTAAATGGACATTTTTCACAGATTTTAGCATGGATTGAGGAGTGTCATCAAATGCTTTATATTGATAAATGTAAAGATTGGATCTAAAATCTCCAGTGACAAACAAGAATAAAAATCAAGAAAGAAACAAATAATAACCCTCAACTGGGCTCGAACCACTGACCCCTGGAGTTAAAGTCTATGGCTTAGAGCACTCGGCAATCCGTGCTCACACAATGAGTGATTTATTTTATACTTGATATATACAATCCTCGTTGCGTTGCAAAGCTTTAAAATTTGCAGGTTTTTAAAACGTCAAAAGGTGCATATAACTGATATTTTAGAGCATGGTAAATGTTCAGTATTACTGTTTTCTCACAAGTATCATAACTTCAAAGAAAATGTGCGATTCTGAAACTTTTTTTTTATTTTGTCAATTTCCAAAACGTGGAAAGGCTCCTTGAATACACATAATTAAGATAATAGACTGATAACAAAATTCCACAAAAATGATTATTTTTTTAGAGCCACTGCCTTTGGTGGCTTATATAAGCTCACACTTACAATGAATCACAAAATACATGTGTGTCAATGAACATTCACGTTGTAATTCAACTTAATATTCGATTGAAAATATTTTGCTGGCATAATTGTTTGAATAAACAAAAATGCATGTTTTATATAATGAACGCGATGCCTTTCAACCGGCTTATTGCTAAATTGCTAATAGCTAAAACATCATCTGCGACTTCACTTTCTTTCTATACAATTAGCGAAAAGAATGTGTGTGACTTTTAAGTGTAAACATTTCTAGAATTAATAATGGAAATGTCGACGGGACAAATATCACAACACATATTCAGTATAGTGTGTACATATTTGAATACCTCACTTTCTGTCGTTTGAATGTCAATATTAAGTTAATGAAGAAAATTCTAATCATTATACTGTATCTTTTAACCGACTATCTTCTCGAGTATAATAGAAAATTATACTTTGTTTCACTTGTCGCGTCGACCGGTTGATTTGTTCTACTTGTCCGGACATATTCATTGGTTGTCCCGAGTAGTCGGACTTCATTCGAAGGCTGATTGCGCGTACTGTTGTTTGTGGATTGATATTTGATATATTGAGAATACTATGTTGCCTATATTTTTCCAAATTATACAACGGTGTTATAGTGTTAAGTGGTGTATGACTTTCGACTTTCCTAGAATTCTGTATGTATCAGTTACTATCTCGTCCATGGGAAATGGCAGCGTTGTGCGATGACATAATGTTTTAACATTCAACAAAAGCGAGTTACTAAATTAAATACTATTAAAGCTATTGCACTTGGCATATTTAACCAAATAAATAGGTGCAGCATGACATATGAAGTGAGTTATTGCAATTTATGTGATTCACATGTGTCAAATTGTGACATGGTGCCTATTTTACAAATATTAAGAAAGCGCATTATTTAAGAATATATTGGGAAACCTATAGCATTTACACAATAATTATTTTTTATTTGCAATTTCACTGCTGTCAGAGAATGTGTTTGTTATTGTGAATTACTAATTTGCTATGGAATGGGCCACGTAATTTTATATAATAATTATATTATATTGTACTCACTTTTATAACAAATCCATTAGAATACTATTTGTTTGGTTTTGTTCTGTCTTTTGCACTTAAACATCTCTCCGCATTAACCACTTACACTTTGAGTTATGGCATTTGGATACAAACTGATTACATAAAACACGCATGTGGCAAGTTTCAGTTGAAATTATCTAATCATAATCATAATGTAAATTAAAGGGGCTCCCCGTTACTATAACGTTTCACAGTATATTTAATTTTAATGTGTACTATAAAGGTATTTGTTTTTTTACCGTTTTACCTAAACAAATTTTTATTGTGATTGTAGTAAGGGGATCGTATTGTACTCATTATATTTATTGCATTGTTGATTTATACAATATAACATTACAAAATGCTGAAGCAAATCACTCACTTAATTAATTAACACATGGGTATGTTGCAAACTAGTGATCCAATCTCATATGTCGCTGATCAGAAAGTGTAATTGTTATATATTATATCGTTCAACTGTAAATTTTGATATTTAAGTGCATATCTAATTATAAAATTATAATCATTTTCTTAAAGAGAAGCCGAAATTTGATTTTCAAATGGAATTTTAGCGGAAGTCAATTACGTCACATGAGGTTACAAATCAGTATATAATATTGCATTAAAATATATATTACAACGTATGTGCTTGACTGATCAACATTTTTAATTATTAAGAAACTTAAATTGTGTTAGTAAAAGCTATTAAGATTAACTTGACATATCATTTAAACGATTGACATTACATAGTTTAAACTGCCAACGAAATTTGAAGATGAACTTCATTTATCGTAAATGAAGCATATACTTAAAGCGCTCAATATGTTAAATTATTAATTAATTGTGAATAACCTATATTCGAAATAATAATTCATTTAATAACGTTTGCTATTTATCGTTAATTAAGTTAATGATTAACTTATTATTTTGAAAATTAAGTTCACGGATTTCCTATCCTATCAATGAACACAAACAAGCATGTGACTGCCCTTCAAGAATATCAAGGGAGGTAACTGCGATAAAATTGTACTGATGCTGTAACCTCCCTTACATAGTAGCATTTTGTTCAGCCAGATATATTAGAGATTCATTAGAGCTTGGGCTTTTATACATTCAAAATGATTTGTTGGTGCAATGTGGGGGTTATCGCATTAAATTAGCTTGATGTATTTACAAGTAAAGGTCATTTATTTGTTGAAATGAATTGATAAATAAACTTTCATACAATGCTAATTTTGATTAATTAAAACCACGTCAAACGTCTTCTGATAATTTAAAATAGCATTCATTATATCGCCGTACCGAAAAAAGTTGATCATGTGCAAACCAAAGTAGCAAGGACATTTATTAATTCTTGTGGTTCCATTTTATAAATAAATGATATTATAAATTTACCTTTTTTTAAGTTATAAACAAATTATATTCGAAGTAGGAAATGGGTCAATGAATGAAGTATTTAAAACATAAATCGTAATGATGTAATACAAAACGATACAATTCAGTACAATAATATATAATAAAATAATATAAAATAAAATGATTAATAATTATATTATATTATATTATATTCACATTCTCATAATTATTTCTCACCTCCAAGTGAAGTCCTGTTTGCATGTTATTTGTTTATAGTGTTGATTTTGCATTAAACAACGCATTGTATATAATATATCCATGTTTGATGATAATAGTCAGAGTTTAAAAAATTGTATGACACATAATGCGATAGGTGTCGAGTTTCATTATCTGACTCGTTTTGTTTTATATCAATTTTAACTTGTGCGAATATTAAAGGGACAGTCTTTTGCACCTGTGCATTTTTATAAAAGTATTATGCAAACTGAGTCATTGTCCTTCTTGAGTAAAAGTTGTGTTAAAGATCGGATCTAAATAGTAATATGCCATTCAAAAATATACCAAGCATAGTGGTTATGTAAAAAGCAGTTAAAATAATATAATTCACGTATCAAAGGTAAAAATGCGCGAACAAAACTTTATTTTTAAACTCGTCTTTAAATCCTTTTATTCGTTCACTAGTCTGTGTGTATAATTTTGTTCTTCCTGTAAGAAATGTTTTTATCCAAGTCCCATTTATCTTAGTTGTTAAATATGTTAATACTAGATAATACTTTAAGGGATGTATTTTCTTATTAACATAATCACATAATTTATTGCTATTACGTAGTGACAAGCTGAATTTCACTGCATACATTTCTTCAAAATAATAAGCACGTAAAACAACTTTAAACGTTTTACTCTGTCACTTCAAGTTCGTTATCTCAAACCATTTTTTCAATACAGATAAAGTAATGTCAGAGTAAATAATCAGACAAACAAGACAAATAAATCTTGTGACGATGTTCTGAAAATTTACCTCTATGTATACTGATAACATTTTTAAATAGGACTCGTAATTCAAGTAGATAAATTGTTTTCTTTCATTTAATTGTATCTCTGAAAGTTTCAGATTTCATTTAGTTTATATCTAATACTCGAGATAATTAATTTATATTAAAAATATATGCATAACTGTTTATTTTCAATTGCGTTGCGATAAGGTTAACATTATTTTCAATAGCATGTAATTTACAAATGCGGTGCTAAATGTCCGTTGCCCATAGACCTATAGACCATTTATTTGCGTTCATCAGGCTTTATGGGTGTATGTGTTGGCGGATTGTTTCGCTTTTAATCACTTTAGAACCTTGGGTATCATGTTGTATATTGTTATGATCATAAACCAAAATCCATGCCGAGCTCGTTGACATTTGTTATTAAAATGCTATGGCTCTTAAAAGAATCTAGTAAAATTCAGATTTTATTGATACCATAAATCAGTGTTGAAAAACTGAAATCTACTTCTCTCAACGCGCTTAACCATCTTATAAAGATTATGTGTTCGATATTTTGTCGGTATAGATATATGTGATCACTCGTAATCATCAAATGACTCGTTTGTAATGATGTGCAAATGTGAGCTTTTAAACAATATAACAGTCTGGAAGAATATGAGCACAGCAAGAGCATCTACCTGATGCAATGAAACATACCTTGCAATTTTTAGTTATGAGTGTTAGCAGTTTTGCAAGTCAGTCTGCTATTAGCTACGCTAGGAACGATAACTGCGAGTCAGTCTGCTGTTAGCTACGCTAGGAAAAATAACCTCTGCTTGTTTATACCTCACCACTGGTATACTACAGCAGACTGTATGTAAACAATAGGTTTAAAAGCGAGGTTGTGCGACGATATTGGCCTGTCTAGTGTTTATAAGTATAACAGCTTGTGCGACGACATTTGCAAGTTTATCATTGATATCTGAACATTTTGGCTGTTTTCAGGGAAAACGGGGTTAATGCTGCATTAAAAGTCTGTCATGTGGGCAAACTTTTTGCTCAATAATTTAAAAACAATAGATAAAGGTTTAGATAAACATAAAACCACATGTACATGATTATAGGCTTTATATTTTTTAGCAAGGCAACCAAAATTCTAAAGATGGTTGCCAGTGCAGCAACCAATTGTAAAATAAGAGACATATTGTTGTTATTTTGTCTTATCTTATCTCTATAACATAACTATGACGATAAACAGTGCACACACATCTCAACCTGTGCTTTAAGACACACTCTTTATAAATGTAAATGGGTTGTGTTCATTTCAAACTTGCGATATAAAAAGCTATAACATAATTTTGAAAACTGAGTTGCGTCTAAGATTATGCGATAGCTAACAACTTCAGTGCCTTCAGCGCTTTGATTAGTTGTGAGCGATAGCGATAATGTAGAGGCAGTTTTGAAAGTCAGTCTGCTGTTAACTACGCTGGGAACGATAACCACTGCCTGTTTATAGTTCACCACTGGTACACTGCAGACAGCATGTATGTAATCAACAGTGTATAACAGCTTGTGCGACAATATTGGCCAGTTTAGTGTGTTTAACAGCATCTGCCACGACATTGGCCAGTTTTCATTCAAATCTGTACATATGGGCTGCTTTCAGGGAAAACGGGGCTGAATGTATGTCAAATAAGATAAACCTGTGCACACTTATTAGCCTGTGCAATGCACACAAGCTCATCAAGGACGATAATTTATGGTGTTTTTCGTTTAAAGAGAGTTTCCGGTTCTGGGATGACAATTAATGGATATGCATTAAGTTATGTTTTTCCAAAATGAAGCTTAAATTATCTTTTTTATTAATGATTTGAAAGAAAAAACACATCTCGAACAGTGCTTTAGGACACACTCTTTATAAATTTGAATGGGTTGTGTTCAATTCAAACTTCCAATATAAAAAGCTATAACATAATTTTGAAAACTGAGTTACGTCTAAGAAAATACAAAAGCGGACAACTTCAATGCTTTTGATATATATTGCTGCTCACTGGCATTTAGCGATTTTTGTTGCTTTATTTAAAAAAAATTAACGAACAAGTGATATTTAATGAGAAGTTCTTAAAGAATTGTTATGATTCGGTGTATTACATTTTTTTTTTACATTACTTTCTCTTAACTTATGAGTATGTATTTAAACATGCTTGCATCGCAAAAAAAACTGCTTAAATGTTATCGCTTACAGTACTCAATGGAAGTACACCAACAAGTGTCAGTTTCTATTCACAGTGAGAAGAATGTTTATAATGTCCCTTAGCTTTCAGACAGCTGCTTTTCTTGGTCAGAACATCTACCACCTTTAATGAACTAACCTTTTGAATACACAATTGGTACAGTTTTCCGGTGTGTGCTTCTAAATGTATTGAACTTGAAATTGTAATTTAGTACGTTTAATCATCAAAATCTGACTGAATTAATATAAGTTATTTTAATTAACATCATTCATTAAATTGTCTTGCCATACCACATGGAGAGGTTGTAAAGCAAATATATATGGGTGTTCATTATGTAACCGCACGACCTTAGAAAGGATGACTTTGAGTTGCCACTGACCTATAACTTGCGACAGCGCTTTGCCATTTACCTTTGGCATGGAGCAGAACTTTGATATGCAGACTTGTAATTGTCTTATTTGTTGGTAAAGTGGAAAGAGAGAAGAAATCATTTGTATTGCTCTGATGAAAGCGAAGAATAATTTACAATTGATGAAACTAGCAATGTTCATATATTTCTTTATGCGCAAAGCAAAAGCATAAAACTACTCACAACTCATGTATGTGTAATATTACATGTCTGTTACTTGTTTATCTTGGGCCGGTGGCCTTTAATTACGAATAAATTATCTTGTCTTGTCTTGACTTGCAATTGCCATTTATCTAAGATATGGGATAGCACTGTAATAGGCAGACGTGTTAGTTGCAATAGACATATGTATTGCGACATCGCTTTCGTAGTTATCTATGACTTTCAATTACCGTTGACCTATATAAGGGTTGTAAATTCCCAATTCCATATAATGCGTTTTCGTGCTGCACTGCTTATGTTTGAAAAAAAAACATCTGGGACTGCAATATATACAGAATGCTTGCTTTGTGTCGCTTTCGAATTGCAAGTGTCAGATTTTTGGCTTATTACTCAACATGTAGTCTGAGCAGTATTTCGATGCCAATTTATGTTAACCATTTTACACCATCAACAGCAATAAAGTGTTATAAGGAAATGCTATTGATGTTTTGTTTTTATGAAGTCTTCAAGTTATTATGCACAATTAATACTATTATATGCATATAATTAAAAATCAGGAAACATAATCTATATTTTCTCCCGGTGAACAATGGGTTATGGAGTAATTGGACCCCTTCGGTTCGCCTGCTAATAACAAATGCTAGTTACGTCACCGCCAGAACTTATAAAATGTTTAAAATAATACTTGGTTTATTTTATGGCTGTGGTAAAATGGTACCGTACCATAATACTTGTGTGAAGTGTTTTCTAGTCTACTTTATAAATAAATCTTGTTTATGGAAAACAGTCCATTTGTAAACAGTCGATTGTACAACCGCTCCGTTTGCTGTCGATGATATCATTTACGTTCACAAGATAACAACAAATGGGTTGTAAAACATTCCAAAGTGATCTAATCAATTGCAAGATAGGGAAGTGTAGTTATTGACGTGTGGGTTTCAAAATTTGATTTCTGCGTTGATAAACGATCTTGAAAACGGTAATTCAATATTCTGTTTTGAAAGCATTCACAATTTCCAATAATACAGTTGAATTGTTCTATTTGTATTTCACAACTTAGGCGTTTGTGAAAGACAATTGTCCTTTACAATAGATCGTTCTTATAGAGACACTTATAAACACTCATTACTAAAGTAATTATATAAAATAGTGTAATTACAGGCTTTACTCGTTTTATTTAATGAAGGTAAATCATGTTATCAAAATACAAAACTGTACGAGGTAACAAGTTAACATTAGTGTTATGTCAACAAGATACGTGTTTATCTGAAATATATTTGAATTTAACTTTTAATCAGGATGAACTAGAGCTTACGCCCGTTATATACGTAACTAAGTATTAAAGTAGATTCAAAGATTTAAACAATATAAAACACATAATAGTATAAGTCATGGTTATTTGCATATCTCAAGTTCTATCGTTCCTGTCGAGTTAATGTGTCTGAACATGGAGACATTCATACGAGTCGTAGTCAGAATTTTTTTCGAAGTTTGTGTTATTTTAAAATTACTTTGATTAATTGCTCGTTTTACTCCAGATGCCGATTCATTATCAAAGGCGGATCTAGGTGGGGGTGGAGTTGGTGTAAGCCCCACCCCCTCCCTTAAAGTGACTTAGGTGCGACTTTTTTCAAACACGCTTAAAAAACATGAAAATTAATTAATACATCATTAATAAATATACTGCAACTTGTATTGTTCTATGGTACACCACTTTCGATAAATTGCTCCTTTTCATTGATCTGAAATCGTTTCTGCATTAAACTTTTACAATATCCCATAACTTCAGAGCCGTCACGACAAGGGGTGCTTTGAACACAGCGAAAACAAGGATGAAGATTGGGTTTTGGAACGTACAGACCATGTACGACACAGGCAGACTGGCGCAGGTGACATCATAGATGCGACGCTACAACCTGCATGATTTGGGAATTAGCGAATGCAGATGGACTGGGAATGGCAGCCTGAAAACAAACACGGGTGAGACCGTCTTTTACTCAGGAAGAGATGACGACCAACACCCAGAAGGAATAGCTGTGATCCTGAGGAAAGGGGTTTAGAAATGATTGCTTACATGGAAGCCATTGATCAGCAGGCTCATGAAAGTCAGACTGAGAGGCAAGCAGGTGAACATCTCACTGCTACAGTGGTATGCACCTTCAAATGATGTAGAAGAAGAAGAAAAAACTGCTTTTTACGTAACCCTTCAGAGCAGATTGAATCTGTGCCAAGCCATGACCTTGTCATCGTCATGGAAGATCTGAATGCCAAAATAGGGAACAACAATGAGCACTACCTTAAAGCTTTGGGAAAACATGGATGTGGAAACATGAACGAAAATGGAGAGAGATTGGCTGATTTCTGTACATTGAACAACCTAGTATTTGGCGGAACCCAAAACCAGATTAATCACCTGATGATTAACGGAATGTGGAAAAGATCACTATAAGATGTGAAGGTGAAGAGAGGAGCAGACGTAGGAATCACCACCTAGTTGTAGCAAACATGAAGCTAAAGCTGAGGAAGGCTGGTGCGAAGACAAAAACATCACAGCGCTTCAATATCGACTAGTTTAAGATGCCCAAAATCGGAACAAAGTTCTCCCTAGAAATAAAAAACAAATTCCAAGCGCTGCAAAACCTACAAGAGGAAGAGGGAATACCAGAAACTCAACTGTCGACGCTGCAAGGACAAAGATTGAGGGGATCTATACACAGAGCAGTCAATCATGTTTGGGATACAGGACTGGGTAGAAAAGTACAGAGTGGATCCAGCAGGAAACATGGACAGCCATCGAGAAGAGACGAAATATCAAGAAGAGAGTGACAGATGCAAAGTCAACACGCCTGAAAGAACAATACCAACAAGAATACTCAGAAGCCCACAAGAAAGTGAAAAGACTAGTAAGCAAGGACAAAAAGGGAGTACACGAAAGATCTTGCTACACAGGCAGAAGAAGCGGCGACCAAAAGAGAACAGGGGAGTCTGTATAAGATCACCAAACAGATAAGCGTAGGCCAGGTGAAAGATAAACAATGCAAACTTCTAACATCAGAAAAGGAAATTGAAGAAAGGTGGGCAGAACACTTGTAGGAAACACTAAACGGACCAGATCCTGAAAACATACCATACATAGAGGAATCTGAGGAAGATGAAGATATCAACATAGAGCCACCCACAAAGGAGGAACTAATCAGAGCATTTTAGAACCTAAAAATCAACAAAACCCCAGGAGGAGATGGCTTGAATGCGGAGTTCTTTAAGACTGACCCAGCAATATTACAACCATTGTTCGAAGAAATTTGGAAGAAGGAAGAAGTGCCCGGCGATTGGACAAAAGGCATTATCATTAAATTGCCCAAGAAAGGTGCATTGCGTGACTGTAACAACTGGCTGGGTATTACATTACTATCAGTACCTAGCAAGATCTTCGCCGAAATCATAATCCAGGGGATCTCAGACAGCGTGGATGAGAAGCTGAGAAAAAAAGCCGGGTTCAAAAAAACAGGGGATGCATCAACCAGATCTTTGCACTCAGAAACATCATCGAGCAATGCATAGAGTGGCTAAGACAACTTTACGTCAACTTTGTGGATTTTCAGAAAGCGTTTGATAGTGTGCACATGGCCAGCTTTTGGATGATTCTCATGCACTATGGAATACTCCTAAAACTGGTCCAGATGGTGAAGATTTTTTACCAGAACTATTCCTGCATAGTCGGAGACAACAACATCAGCTTCCAAGTGAAAACAGAGGTCAGACAGGGTTGTGCAATGTCATCGATTATGTTTAACATTGCCATCGTCTGGGTGATGAGTAACACCACGAAAGATGCTCAAAGAGGCATACGCTGGACTCTCTTTACCTCCCTAGACGACGTGGATTTTGCAGACGACCTGGCACTGCTTTCACATACACATAAACGCATTCAAGAGAAGACCGATCGATTGTGTATGTTTGGAGGCCATATTGGACTTTGTATCAGCAAAAAAAGAGGATATCAAAAGCAGCCTGAACAAAGCATGAAATATCATGCACACCATGAACAGCGCTTGAAAATCGGCTCAGTACAGCATCCACACAAAGCTGAAACTATAAGGAAGCTTTGTAACGGCTTCCCTCATGTATGGGTCGGAATGCTGGCGCATGACGAAGTCGTATGCTGCAAAACTGTCGTCATTCAACACCACCTGCCTCAGAAAGATCTTGCGAATCTTCTGGCCCAGAAAGATCTCCAACAACGACCATCTCCAGCGATGCAACATGGACGACATGGAAACGCTCGTAACCAATAGAAGATGGATATGTATTGGCCATTTACTGAGGATGGACAACGATTACATTCCGAGAGACCTCAACCACTCCTGGGGGACCTTGGAAAGACTTGCAAGCGACCGACAACAGTGGAGGACTTTTGTTGCTGCCTTTCCCGCCACCCGGCGTGAAAGTAAGTCATAACTTCAGAATGCTGTCTACCCTTAAGCAAAAAATGCCTCTTATAAAATAGCAATCAAATATCAGCAGTTTGTATGACTAACACAAAAGGAATGCACATGGTATATCAATGACAACGAGTAATATGACTTTAGTTAAATACTATAGTCGATATTAAATCACCAATGAATCGACGTTTTGCTGTAAGTATTTTCGCCCATCAACGCATTTGAACCAAATCTAATTCAATAAAGGACATACAAGCTGACACACGATACACTAAGTTCTCTAATGTGTCTTTTATTAATAAATTTGCATATTTTTGTGTATGTGACATTGTAGTTTGATTCATGGGTGTTTTGCGCAAAGTCCCTGTTCATAGCAATATATATAATGGCAGAATCGTAAGAAAACGTGTTTTTATTGAGAATATCACTGAAAATCCGGTTGAGATCGGCTGACAACAAACAATATAGCGATTTTTATTTTGGGTTCGAGTGCGGTAAAGTACGAAAACGACGTATTTAATAATCATGATTCGACACGTTAATTCAAACCTAAACAAACTAAATTTCGGATACGGGAGAATTTAGCGGAGAGAAGGTAAGAACAAATGCAAATGCATCTGTTACAGACGGAAACTGACTTGCAACGCTACGCTTTTGCTTACTCTATGTATTTATCTTCCATATGCTAATAATGTTAAGCGAAAGTTAAATAAAGATATAATTCGCATAACTTGTGACGCTGCAATGATTTTCGCCCATTGCATTTATTTATAATCATTTATATATTATTTTATCGATTCAAAACCGATTTTGACCAGGTTTTCTATGTCAACCTCGATAAAAATATAGTTCAATGAATTTATGTAAAGTTTATTTCTCGCTTTACGATTTATATGCAAAACAACGATATATTCCGCGAACTGGGACTTTAAGTAAAGTATATAAAATGCATCCTTTTTATTTGTCGAAGTGATTACGAGTAAAATAGTGCAGTTCTGTGTTTGAATCTATGCTAACACTTTCATGGAAGGATTTTTTATCGTCAGTCATCCCCCACAAACATACTTGTATCGACCTGGTATCTAGCGAGACATAAAACAGTTACCAAACCTATGACCTAAATCACATATGTTAATTATTGCTCATTGTATCATTCACGTTGATAATGAAGCAACAAACAGATTAAGCAGACTGGCGTACCGTATACTGGTTCAAAAGAAGGATGTAGTGCCTCATTGGTCACGACTGATCGTCTATGGTTTCAAACTGATACCAGATTACTAGTTGCTGCTTCTGTTGTTTAGATTTTTAAAATGTTGATGAAAATGTAACAAAATTCACGCATTTTCTGTTGTTGTTAATCGATGCAAAATGAACATGTAATGTAAAAACATTAATGGTATAATCACATTTTATTATGAAAATCCAATATTGGAGCCATTATTGTCTGTAATCAAACTTAAAGATTATTACCAGCTAAACTCGAATTTAGTCAAAGTAGAAGAATCCGTTTTTAAAGCGTGAAAATGTAGGCGCAATAATGGCATATTTCACTGTCAGACGGACAGCGAGTCATGTTGCATTACCGCTCTCGAGCATATGTAGGCCCGATATCAGATCGATGTTGAAAGTTTTATCGTTCCTATCAGAATCCGATATAAAAAGTGTTCTGGTCTTAATCCCGTCAGCATATCGCTTTTGATGTCAAGCGTAGTTCAAAAATGTAACTGTAAATGCAGATGATTTTTTATTTCAACATCTTTCGACCCTTTAACGTGTGTATTTAGTGAAGTGCAAGTATGCTTCATTTAATTGTATTAATGTTAGTATGTGCGCATTTTATGCCATTGCATGGCAAGTGCAGTTTGTTGTTATTTTGAACGGCTTGTTATGGTAATGTATGATAGAGTATTCCGCCTCTTTAAACCTAAAATCCTGTTTTAGCGCCTTATTATTATCTTTTATAATTGACTTAGCAATGCACTTCCTTACGCTCTAGATTGATATAAACAATGTGACCTTTAACACTCGGAGATATTCAATCCGATATACATTTGTAAATTCCTATTGAAAATCCGACCCATTTTTTGAAAAAGTTATACTCTCGACCGCAGAGCGTTAAACATGCTCGCGTGAGGCACGCTGCCCTATCATATCTACAAAGTAATTAAAACAGTCAATTGTGACACCAGGTGCAATAAAATATTATTAAAATTAATAGTGTTTGTAGATAGAAAGACTACAAGTAAATACAACAAAGACCTGTGAGTAATAGTAAGTAAAAAACAGACTTTCTGAATGCTTTCGGTCGCTTTGATTTCTTGTTTAAATATGTTTTAGAAAGATTGTCATAATTGCAAAACAATACAAGAACTTTGAAAATAAATTAATGTAAGTTAAGTTTATTTACAGAAAGTGGCTCTTAGACGATAAGTATTATTTTACAAATATATTATTGATAGAACCGTCATTTGTTGTTGCTTTTTGGAATATGTACTAATTATCTGCTTCGATGATGCAGTATTTCTTATAATCCCACAACATTTGTCAAAGTAAAAGAATCTGAGAATAATGTTACTTTGAAACAAAATATCATAAACATTTATACAGAGCTAAATGAAGACAAACTCTATCAATACGCGGACGAGCAAGAAGTTCCAAGCTGATTTGAGAACATGAAACAGACACTTCAGAGGCTAGCGTACAAGAGACCTTGAGCCACAGTATTTATTCGTCTCGGCAGGGGTTATAATAAAACAAAATATTTCACAAATCAAAGAGTTTTAAACCTGCTGCTCTATTAAAAATGCATTAAATTATAATCTATGGATTCGCCAGCTAGAATAAACGCTCGATTGTTATTTCAAAAATCTGTTGTATGGTATGTTACATATGTTTTAATGTTGTTAGTAAACAGAGCATAACATCAGACATAATAATCATGAAATAAACTTTGTATAAACTTGATTTCTGAACTTCTCTTATATTTACCGATCAAGTCTTGACTGTATCCCGACACTGTTGTGGTATCTGTAAGATAATGAATGGAAGACAAAGTTTAGACGTGTTATTTGATCCCAAAGTATCAAAGAGTATTAGTGCATTTGGGTAAATGTCTAGTATTTGAATTCAATCTTATTAATCTTTAAAACGCAATATGTTCTTTAAAATATTAAACATATAAAAGGTTAAAGTTAATTTGAGCGTTTGTTCAAACCTTGAATGTATTAATGTTATTTTAATATTTAGTATTTAAGTAATCATCTTAGTGTTAAACAATATAACGAAAACATAACTCTCCAAATTATTCAATCGTTTCGCGTTGCAACGCTTTATAATTTTCAGGTTTTTAAATTGTCAAAAGATGCATGTAATGAATACTTTAGAGCATGGTAAATGCTCAGTATTACTGTGTACTTTAATGACACCACCAATATGAGTCATAATGCGTGCCTGTTTGCTTTTTTCAGAACACTATATTATGTGTATGATTCATTATTGTCTTCTGCTTAGAAAAAAGAGTTTCTGCCACTTCTGATTATGGGAGGAACATAACCAGTGTACAATATAATAGGAAAAATCAAGAGATGAATAGCAGGCTGCTGCATCCTGGTCTCTTTTAGTTCCACCTTGCTATCATTCTGGACTGGTAAATACAAAAATATGTTTATATCTTACTTGGTTGTATTTATTAAGAAATGATTGTCATGGTGTAATGCAGCTATATAATACAAAGACATCATTTAACATGGTTAATAAATGCATCAGCCAAGAGCGAAATTCATTCGGATGCTTCAGCAAAGTTTCTAAGGCAAAGTAATTTCAATGCATTCAACGTACACATGGGATATCGGATTGTTATTGTTTCATCGGGCGTGTAATATGTCATCATATTATCAAAGGTTCAAAGATGGGATTCAAATAAGCCGAGGACAGATATGTTATCCAATAAGTTGGAAAAGTAATATCATGTTTATTCATTTGTCCACAATATACAGAGCTTCGTAAGAAGTATATTAACAGATACTAATGCACATGACTAACATTGCAATCAAATACCGATAGTAGTTTACTATCAAATAACTCAAAAACAATAATAATTAATATAACAAAAATTAATGCACGATTCCAATTTGTTAAGACATCAAGAACATATCAAACAATTAATAATATTGTTGAACCATGTATTTATACTCTTCAAACAATCGTATGCTTGTTCTATGAATTATCCATGCGTTCACATGGTGCTTTGTTGTCAATTGCCATAAACAATGAATGTTTAAAGAAATAAAATGTAAGCGGAACACTAACATGGTAGATATGGTATCGGCTGAGGACTCGAGCACACTTTCTATCTATCGTTTTTCCTCCTGTAGTGCTTGAAATGAATTCATGGAACCCCTAGAACAAAGCAACACGGGAAATAAGTGAAAAACGCAATTTGTTTTCAATATTTGAAACAGCAATGTGCTGAATTGTATTTTATAAAGTGAAACAAATCAAATTCTAACGAGATTTTTTTTTAAACGAAACCTTTTTAATGCATTAGTTGTCATGCAACATATTACACTTAATGCAGCGCGTCATAATACATATGTAACTGTCGTTTATGTTTAAACATGTAATGTTGGCTTAATACGAAAGTTAATTTCGAAATTTTAACTATGCTTTGTCTTAATGCTGCACCGCAAGGCTTTTAGAGTCTTCAATAACGTGTTTAAAATAATTACGCCAGCCAAGTAAACAGTTAAACAACATTAAACGTCATTGACGTGGTGGAATGTTGTGGATAAATTAACCATTGCCTTAGTAGACAAGTGGCTGATTTCAATTTATCTAATCAAAACATGTCTATAGTTCAATACTCCTATATGGTAACTGAATGACACTGATATACTTTGGACAGATAACGTAAGAACAATGCTGTTCGTGTACTCACGTTGTCACACTCTCCCACTGGAATGCAGAATACCTGGGTCAGTGTCGTCTGAATCATCGCATTCAACAAATCTAAGTTGACGTTTTGAAGCTGGTTTATAAGTCATGAAGAAGATACATAACATGTAAAATCATGTAAACGTACGTAGCACTGCTATATCTGAAGCTGATCACGAATAACTAAAAGCATGACAGGAATTTGTAACAGGTTCTCTTCAGTGGTAAAGCCAAAAGTAAAACAAAAACGATATGAAATTTTTTATCCATGAATTTGTAAATCGTTTAGCTAGTCAGTTCAGTCGGAAGAAGTATTTGTGTAATTTTATTACGTATGATATTTTCGCCTGTAATTGAAGATGGTTGAGAAAGATTTTGTTTAACAATTAAACACCCAACTGTACGCGACACTTAGTATCGAAAGGTCTCTAAACAAATTTAAAGGAAATATACACAATATTCGTTT
Organism: Dreissena polymorpha; assembly: GCF_020536995.1. Classification (NCBI taxonomy): domain Eukaryota; kingdom Metazoa; phylum Mollusca; class Bivalvia; order Myida; family Dreissenidae; genus Dreissena; species Dreissena polymorpha. Next base: position 19,787,120 of record NC_068359.1, on the reverse strand, counting down.
ATGTTAAGATATTGATTACGACATTTACAATTATACGAGTAAGAAACACTATCTTTCCAAATGTAAAACTGCTCATACTGCCAGTTTCTCCCGTTCATCCGGAAAATTAGGGCCGTCTGTGTGTCCGGTTATTCGACCGTCCGAAATCAGGATTACTCGAGGTGCGGCTGCATGACCACCGAAATCCTATATACCTTACAAACATACACAAAGGTTAGTTACTGTCATCAGTAACGAACAATGATATTGTTTTTTGTTGTAATCATTCAGTTAAGAAATAGAAGTATTGTTTTTGGAAATATTTAATATCAGCCTGTTTGGTTTAAATTTAACGTCAATGCTGCCTGTGATGAAAAGTAAAAATGTGCTTAGGTACATCTATTTAATCAATCGTGTAGAAGAGTTGTTGTCAGCACAATCCGATGACATTTGCTTCGTTTCAAGGACAACCCAGTTGCAGAACGTTAATATCACCACTAGCGCACGACCAGAGGTAATTAATTTCAATCTTCATGAATGGGATTTTTTTATCCATATTATTGAATCTATGCTCATAACCATTTCACAATTGTAAACAAACTGGACAAAGTTGATGGTAGATTTTGTGCGTTGTGTTTTTAATTAGATAAATTCCATGGGTTGACTTAACCCACGTAAGTTTGCGATACATTTTGATCAACTACAGATGCTAAATTTGAAAATTTACCTCCAATTTTTGCCTGTTGGACTATGCTCATCGGCAACATAAGACCGAAATGGAGTTTGCTGGGACCCTCTGCACACAGACAATCTGCAGGTAAATACCACAATTAAATCATCATGTTTTTGATTGCAAATAGACACTACAATCAATCCAATAGAAATTGAGAAAAACACACAACAAGCATAGGAGAATCCGCATCTTGAAGTCACTAAAGTGCCGCTATTGAGGAGCCGACCAAACGGCCGCCCACCAGGAAAATATTAAGCCAAATCCCGTGAGCATGCAGATTAAGAGCATCGATCGAAAAGAAGATCCAAAATGCAAGCACATGCTAAGTCTTCATTAAGCTACACACTTGTATAATTTTAGAACAATACCTGCATAAAAAGTCGAGTTGAGGTTTCATGTTGATACCTGTTAACGCTTTCCAAATTAACACCGGTCAAAAATTAAATAGTTTAAACCTTTTTATTTTAACTCGATTTCACCGAAAGCCAATGGCTTATTGAAACGCTATCAAGTGCGTTTCTTGGGCTGAACCAGTACTTGGTGTCTTTTTGGGAGATCTAAAGAATGCCCTTAATGTGAGATCGAACCAATAACCACCCGGTCGCAAGGCGGACACCATATGCACTACGCCAAGGCGACCTTGAATATTAAATAAAAGGGCAATATTTTTTTAACTTGAAGCAACAGTTATTGCTCTTGTGCACTGCATGTCCTTTATTGAAGTATAAATACCAAGTAACAATCATGCCAATAGCTCGTAATTTTGTTGAGCTATATCTCGGAATCAACAGACGACAAGACGGATAGACATACAGAGAGACCGATTCCAAAATATAACGCTTACAAGTTTGTTGTGCGTTAGTATAATAATCACTGTACGATTATTACATATGCATGTATATCACATCGTTTAAATTTTCGTTCTTTAATGTTGATTTTTTGTACCGTATGAGGTGTCCTCATTGGTATGGATAAAACAAATAAGCAACACAACAACACTTACGGAGCGCCTCTCGTATTTTAGGATAGTTGCTCGTCAGATGCTGCTTAACCTCAAGAGATGTCCCCGCGGTTATAACGGCAACATTTTCCTGCATGTTCAGGTTTTTCTGCTGATGTTCAAGACCTGCAAATCTTATGAAGTTTAAAATTGAAAAGTACCGATATCATAGAAACGCCATCTAAATGGAATGCATAACGGCAACATCTGTTAGAACGATGATTATATAGACGCCATTCCAGGACCTGTTTGAATGAGCAGAAACTAGGATTTAATAAAATAATTATGTCTTTCCTTTTGTCCAGATAGAATCCAAATAATGCGGAAGATTCGTTGTGCTCATTAGTAAGATTATTTTCAACCACAGACGCAAAAGGGTCAACAATGTTTACAGCTTGATGTTTTTAAATAATTTGCAATTTCCGAACCAGCAAAAAACCATAGACACCACTCCTTACAACCACAAAGAACAAACAAATAAACACCTACGATTCAAATGTTAAACATGATCAAGGGATATAAACGACTCTCTGATAAAGCGATATATAAACGCTTTTTTGAACAACTGCATTAATTTGAAAAGCATGTTGGTGTTTATTCCCAGAAGCTTAACCGATTACTTTGCTGGAAAAGCCTAAATGTTTCATCTAAATGTTTGCGTTCTTAGTACAGGGCGGAATTCGACTAATATGCCTTCACAAATAGTGTTACATAAGAGTTGTAAATCCAAATGAAATGTATAATTCCATTCAGGTTAATGTTTTAATTATTGAACACATAAATAAAAAAATATTAATATGGAATTCTGCGTGTGTTGCATATAGACTTGCTTAACAGTTATGCATATGTATTCAAACTCACTGCGCATGGCTTCCCACTCTAACATTTGGCGAATACTGTCGTTGTCTGACAGGTTCTCAATGTTAATTTCTAAAACAGATCTTAAAAGCTATATTCCAAATACACAAATACACATTTCGACTCTAATTTCGAATCTTGCTCATAGTAAATGTTGACGTTTTAAATTAACCTGGTTACGTATTTAAAAAATGGCAATGTTCTAATCTTCAAATTAAACTGTCAAGGATTCCAAGAAAGAATTAAACAGTCTATATTAATAAGCGAAATGACATTATTGAACTATACTTAAAGCGATCTTTTTGTTAATTGATGACAGTAAATAAACCAGTTTACAATAATTGGAAAAAAATATGAATAAAGAATATAGTTATTTACTATTGCAAACCAGTTCTAAAGCGTGAATGCCCAACTGCTAAATAGGGAATCACAGGCTTCTTTCATATCGTTTAAATTTCAGGCGATGCTTAAAATGAAAAAAACGGCGAGGCTTGCCGAGTCGTTGTTGATTTTTGCCGAACCTGAATTATTGTTTATCTCCAGGCCCCTATTTGTTAAAGAAATAATAAGATTCAATCGCTACGACTCTGTATTTTAAACGTTGATGAATATGTTGTACAACGTTTGGCGTGCTAATTATAACGTCATAAGTACTGGCGCTAAATACTGAAAACCTACGTTTTGTTTGCTGTTTTTGCTGTTAAATAAAGGCTTCTAAAAACCTAACGAACAAACGAAACACTCTTTGCTTTACACTTGTTGTTCACTTTACATTACATGTACATCAGGAAACGTTGTAACTGTTTCAAAACATCGCATTTATTATTGATTTCATCGTCGATTCCAGTATTTAGTCCATATTCTCTACCCAACTCCATTCCTCAGCCACGCCCTGAAATGTGTGAACTCAGCATATACTAATCATCGGAACCACGATATATATTTCGTGGTCACTACATTATATGTAATTAGGGAGTTAGCTGGCACAATTTTGGCGTCATAAATATTTATAACACAACTAAGGACCAATTCAATGATTCATGTTTGCATACGGTTAACTTTATATGATAAAGCAAATATGACCTGCATTGTAACAATTTAGAAATTGCATCGTTTGATTTGATGAATTTCATTGTTTGAAAAGCTGGATTGATAATGTAAAAGAATGGATATCCCTTCCCTTGGTTGAATTACTCTCAGCAGCACACAACAGACCTGACTGTAGGAGGATTTCCTTTTCGTCGTCCTTCATTTTTACCCAACGGCCAAGCCGGTCAAGGGGTCATGATGATAATGATGATGATTGTATGATTAAACTTAGAAATCTATGTCTGATGAAGTACGTATGTCTACAAAATGTTCCGGGCCTTATCCCATTAAGTAAAAATAAACAAGCATTGAAGCATGGCATCTTTGAGTGAACCTGTGTTCTCACTTATGGTCTATACTATATATTTTGGGCATTATTCGTCCTATCTATGTGTTTTGTTTTTTCTTTGCACACAAGTTAAAAAAAGACCATCTCACATGGGCAATTATTTTTCTCACCAATAATTAAAAAAAATGTTTTATTAATTATACAATTCCAATTATAAGTCGTGGACTTGATAGAAACATAGCGCCCTTAGTTTTTGGCTTTAATGTATTTATGATTGTTTAATATGTGAAATCTTTTACACATTTTCTTACCTCGGCCTGCTTGGCCTTGCATGTTTATTTTATCGCCACCTAAATCGGAATTGAAGTTTAGGTACAACATAATTAAGCATTTGAACAGCATCATAATTCAAAGTACACAAACAAAGCTTAATAAAGGAAAAATATGGCTAGCTTATACATTTGGGCCGTGTTCTGTCTGTAAAAATGGGGTCTAATGCAAGTGCGTAAAGTGTCGTCTCAGATTAGCTTGTGCTGTCCGCACAGGCTAACAAGCATGACACTTTCCGCGTGTTTGATTTTTTTTTTATTAGGAAAGTCTCTTCTTAGCAAAAATCCTCTTTAGGCGGAAAGTTCGGATTGCACAGGCTAATCTTGGACGACACTTTACGCACAAGCATTTAACAACATGTTCACAGAGTGCGGCTCATTTATAAAAATTAATTACCAGTTTGATCGATGGTTAGGATCTTACTGTGGATATCGCATGCAATGACTTTTATTGTTTTAGATGTAAATATAGATTCGTTTTCAAAAGGACAAAATATCAATGGATAAATATAGTTATATTTCTGTGTAAAGAAAATGTATGTGTGTGTTATGGATCAATATGCCATCGAAGTGACACAACGTATATCAATAACCAGACCAACAACATATATCGGCATACCTTGTCAACCCAGCATTTGCTGAAGCATGTTTAACTGCGCCACCGGGTCTTGGCCAGCTGTAAATTTCAACAATAAAAATGTTCAAATTAGTAAAACCAAATACTAAAATATAAACTAAATTGAATATTGAGTTATAGTCTTTGAATATAAATGTAATATTGAACATGATTATAAATTTGACATAAGTGGCTGAAGTTGTATTAACAAATCAAAAGCTAAAGACCTGAGCAGCTAGCATCAGGGCATCGAATGAAACCTCGGCGTCTGTAAAACGAGTGTTTACATACTGTTTTGCATTTAAATAAATATGTGAACATGAATTTATACAAGTTGAATTTTGGCAATTAAAGTTAAACTCAGACCTAAACAATACAGGTGCTGTGTGAGAATCCTTAGTACTTTCCTATTAGCGTTCCGGTATACAGGGTGCAGAATCACGTGAATTTGTGGGGTTCCCAATCAAACGTTTATGGATGTTAACACACCGGTAAGGGGTTCTTTTTTCAAATAACTATTTAACAAAACATTTCTGAAGGATTTCGACTAGTGCATAAAAGACAGATTTGTATGCCGCTTATGGCAATTTGAAAAACATTCTAATTACTAGTACTTCATTTAATAAGCCTGTGTTCTTGTCAAAAAATCTTTGTGAACTACATGGTTATGCTTTATGCAATGTGAAATTTCGTCACCGATTTCAGACATATTCGAGAATTTATTTTTATACTTTGAGGTACCGACACAAACTGCAAGAAAAAATGCCTTTATGCACTTAAGATTTTTGCAAATGTATTTCAAAAACTTAAGATATTTGAAAAAAAAGATCTTAAGTGTGTGTACATTCTGTAAAGTATGTGTGTAAACCTATACAAACCCCGTAGATTCAGCACCTGTACAGTGTTATGAGTACGTGTAATTCTTAAGCAAACACGTTTTAATTGCATTGTTGCATTGATGACAAAAACATATAATGCTAGTTTTGATTTTAAAAAATCGCAAGAGATTATTATGATCAGGTGATTACAATTGATGTAAACCAAAACAGATACCGCGCTTCGTTTCAGAAATAAAAAATATGTTGGCACCTTACCTGCCAATCATTTGTTGAAGCATTTGCATTTGTGCTATGGGATTCTGTCCACATGTTTAATCAAAACAAATAAGTCACAGGTGTAATTTCCCATTAAAATGCACATTTAAAAATAAATGCGAATTGGTTTAAAATGAATACAAAAGCTATTCAAATCTTAAAATGGCGGCCATATTGGACGTGATCTCGAATTTCACAAAATTCCGAATGGAAATAAATGAATCTCATTATCTAATTACAACATAATATTTTATTTAAAAAAAATCATTTGACAGTTTGCGCAGATATTCCTTAAATCAACACTTACATGATATTAACACACCTGATTTTAAAGGTTTAAAAAAAGACTGCGTGTTTAACTACTTAAGTACATTTACACAATTTTTGTAGAATTATCATTGGACTTATATGTATGATTTATTTTGGCGTTTGGTTCGTTTATTGTTTTCCTTTAAAAGAATTACCGTGATTGATACACTTTTTTAATGAGTTTAGTAATGATGATACTTCGAAAAAAATCGTAATAACACGAGTAATGAAAACGTCGTTTTAAGGCTTGTATTTAATAATGCATCTGTGTTCCTTGGTTCGCGCACAAAGAGTGTATTTATCTCATAAGTAAAAAGTTCTCTGATATAAGTATACAAAATATGCTTACGTATTTAAAGCTGCACAACATACCACTGTCGTTGACTTCGAACATTAAAATTTATATCTGAGACCATATTAAGTCGACATGTTCGTATTTCAATGAATATTAAATGTGTTTGCGAGGGTTAAAATAAACGTTCATCACTATAATGGCATAAAGACCTTACTGTCCAAATGGGGTATTACGACTTAATTAATACAACATCTCGAGACCTTCTTTGAGTACATGTTTATTACACGCGACTGTTTGATTTAAATGTTAAACATTATCGCAATATCATCACCACAAGTACCGATAAATTCTATTAATTTGTGTAAAAGGTACAGCAATCCTAAAATTAAATTTGTGTTGACAAAATAATATATTATAACACCCGTGAATATGATACTCTTAACATCAGTAAAATACTGGTTTAATATAAGTTGTACGTACCATACTTCTTACGGAGGTCCATTGCTCGTGACGTTTCCGATTCCATTGGTTCTACAAATAATTCAAGTTATATATATGTAAATAAACGATTTGATTTTTGAAAGAACATTCAATACTGAAAGTGAAAATTAACATGTTATCGAGTGCGTATGCACAACGGTATTGAAGTTAAAACAACGTGTTCCCAACTGATCTATTGATTTCTCGCAAGAATGAAAACGTTCAGAAAAGCATTCCAACAACATATCTACGGTCAGATAATCTTTTTTTAATGTATATAAGAAAACGTGTGTAGTGGTAGCCGACAAATATCAGCAAAGGTAAAGTTTACTCAATTTTAAATAAGTACATATCTTTATTTAAGAAGTAGTCTTATTCAAGGGCCGATAAATCCAACGGTTTACAACTGGACTGTCATTTTGATGATTCAAAAATAAACATATAACACATATAACATATATGTGTTATATGCTATATAACACCATTTGCAAGTGTATCAACATTTTATTGCAATGTACATAGCAATCTTGCTCCTTATTTGGTTCTGCTGAAAAATGCCAAACTTTAAGAAAAATGTTTCAAGCAGATTCGGAAATGAAGGTCACTGTCAAGCTAAATAACATGTATTTTACGCATTTTTTTACAAATCGGTTTAATAATACCCATTCTTAGTGTCTCCTTACAATATTCGATAACTTAGTTTAAACGTATTTATTTCAAACAAGAATGCATTAACACATGAAACATACAACAATTGCATACAAACAAGTTTGATTTGGATTAGAACGGAAGACTTCGTCTTATATAGTTCTTCTCCAAAAGGTTTATATTAAGTTGCATGTTTTCAAGCGAACATTATTGGTTTGCTTATACATATAACAACAATGAAATTATTTTAATAAGGAGATATAGTAGTTAATAGAGAAAAGAAGAAAAGATGGAGAAGAAATGTGCAAGATAGATACATGTATAAATTTAAAGCGATAGTTCAAAAAAGTAAAGTATAAACACCCTACATACATGTCGGAAGAGACTTAGTAAGAGAAAAGAAGTTCTAGAGAAGTTCTGTCGCAAAAACTATGTTTCAAATCGTTTGCTATCGATTATATATTTGTGTACTGCCTCAGCGATAGTGGTATTAGTTTGATAATTCAGAATGTTATCTCCATATAAAATCGTTTGGACAGAGGGGACGGAATAAATAGATATAGTGTTCAGAAGTTCTGCACGGATATTAATATAAAGCTGGCATTCAAGAAAATAATGAAATGGTGATTCTCTTTGACCGCATTGACATAGAGGCGATGCAACTACGTTTCGCCTGAATAGATGTTCATTTAGCGCACTACAATTAGTTCTAATGCGTGTGTGTAAAATTTGAGAGCGTCTCTTTCCATAGGAAAACAATGGATTTTGAATTGGTCGATCACTATTAATGTGTTTTTTAAATGAATGAATCGATTCAGCATTTCTAAACTCTTCTGGAAGACAATTCCAATCGGATACTGTAGATGGTAGAAATGAATGTGAATAAGATGCGGTTCGAGCATAAGTGGACTGGAAATGAGACGCATTTCTAAGAGGGTATTGGCTAGATGCTCCGACTGTGTCAGGAAGAAGTGACTGTAAATAGTAAGGTGCTTCTCTAAACTGCATTTTGTACATTAATACTAACTTATGTTTTCGTCGTCTTTGACTGAGAGTTTCCCAACCTATCTCATTATAAAGATCTTCACGTGACACTAATCGAGTACAACCAGTTGATATACGAGCTGCCTCTGTTTGAATTTTTTCTAATTCATCCTTTTCATATTGGGTACAATTGTCAAAAATAACATTTGAATACTCAAGTATTGGTCGTACGAATGCAAAATATATAGTTTCAAGAGATGTCCTATCAAGCATTGATTTGAGACGACGCATTATATTAATACGCTTCCACGCTTTTTCTTTAATGAACGTTATATGTTCATGCCAAGTACAGTCATTTGTCAAATATACTCCTAAATGTTTGTGGATACTTACTATAGGTATGTCAACGTACCCCATTGAAAGTGGAGGATGATGCGGTTTATTAATTTTACGAGATATCAGCATTGATTCTGATTTGGAGGGATTAAAATGTACTAGCCATTGATCAGCCCATCGTGAAATTTTATCTATGTCTGATTGCAAAACAGCTGCAGTTTGATCCGGCGAGTTTACAATCATAAAGAGACTTGTATCATCGGCAAATAGGTTTATTTGGGCTTGTATATCAGCTACTATGTCATTGATGTAAACAAGAAATAGAAGGGGACCTAATATAGACCCCTGTGGAACACCAGCGATAATTTCTGCAGGAGTTGATTCTGCTCCTGGTAGAATGACTTTCTGTTTACGATTAGAAAGATAATTAGATATAAATGCTAATAAATCTCCCCGAATGCCTGCTGCTTGAAGTTTAAACAAAAGACCCTCATGCCAAACTTTGTCAAATGCTTTACTTATATCGAAAAATACAACTCTGACTTCAAGACCATTGTCTAGAGCTTTGCAAAATGTATCATAAATATAGGTTAACTGATTAACTGTCGAATCGCCAGGCATGAAGCCAGATTGAGTCCGTTTAAAGAAGGAATTAGAACGCAGGAAATTAAAAGCATGTTTGTGGATTATTCGTTCGAAGACCTTTTCGATAGTATTAAGCAAGGATATCGGACGATAATTCGAAACAAGAGCTGGATCACCCTTTTTGAAGACCGGACACACGTTTGCAATTTTCCAGCATGAAGGCATTTTACGAGCAGAAAGACATGATCTGAATAGTTCACATAGGGGAGAGCTAAGTTGATACATTGCTTCCCTGAGGATACGATTATCGATTCCATCAGGTCCTGAAGCTTTTCCTACCTTTAAACATTTAATTGCGTCGATGACTTCTTCCTGAGTAATATCAATTGAATTTAAGCTATTATTGTTATCGGTGTTATGCGTAGGAAGATCATGATTTTGTACATCGATTGATGATTGATTTGCAAAATATGAATTAATGAGTTCAGCTTTGCATGTGTCATTTGCCTCAAACGTGTTCGAATGTTCATCGTATAGGGGTGGAATTGATTGATGTGTGTTTGTAGAAATGAATGTGCGCAATGTTTTCCAACAGTCCTTAGCACATAGCTCAGAAGACTTCAATTTATTGGCCATATTCTTAAAGTAATCAAATTTAGAATTTCGCAAGAGTTGGACAACTTCATTTCTAGCATGTCTAAAATTTGACCAGTGAAGATCGGTATTAATCTTTTTGGCTTTTCTATAAAATCGTTTGCGGTGTCGAATTTTTTTCTTAATTTGATTATTCATCCATGGTAAATCACGTGGACGTATACATATGTTTTTGTTTGGAATGCACGACTTCGCTTTTTGTAAAATAGCATTAGTAATATTTTCAGCATATAAATCAATATCATCGCATTTTAAAAGATGCCATTGTGTTTCAGTAAAAAGACTACGTAACCTATCGTAATCCCCAATATCATAACGCCAAATATGCCGATAAAAAGTTTTTGCTAGGGGTTTTTGGAATTTCAAAATTCCAAAGATAGGACAATGATACCTTATATTTTGGTCCAGAAAAGGTTCTCCAATTCCAGAAAATATGATATTGTTCTGGTTACTTGCAAAAATTAAGTCAATTATTGAAGATGTTTGCTCTGTGTGGTGAGTGGGCTCATGTATAAGTTGTGTAAGGTTAAATTGTTGACAAAGGTTTTCTACTTTTGATAATGATGCTGGTGTGAGGAGATTCAGGTTAAAGTCACCTGTAATAATAACATCGTTTATACATGTATCACAAGCTAACCCAAAAGAGTCTTCAATTGCTCTCATATACGCTGAATCTGCACTTGGCGGCCTATAAAATACTCCAAAAAGGATTGATTTATTTTTGTTAAGAATAACTTCAATCCATATACATTCAATATGATTCAATTCAAGATCACTTCTTCTTTTAAAAGCAATATTTTCATTTACATATATTATAACACCTCCATGTGAATCAAGGGGGCGGTCTTTGCGGATTGGCAGATGGAATCCATTGAACATGATGTCACTAGATAATACTGAGTCATTTAACCAGGTTTCAGAAAATGCAATTATGTCAAACTCATGAAGACCAGTGTTAAGTATGTCTAATTTTTGCACCAAGCTTTGGACATTGTAATGTACAAAAGATAAGTGATTCGTCGCTGAAAGATCGCAAGTAGGTGAAGAAGTTTCTGTATCTGTGTGTATCGATGATTCGGAAAATAAGGGTCCTGGGTTTGGGTGGATATCACCTGACTGTAACAAGATACAAGCTAACCAAAGAAGTGTTCCAACAAACTTGAAGCAATAAAGGAGCTTTATAAGAAGTTGAATATCATCGTATATGTGCGTTCCTACCAGGAAATGCCTTCGCGGATGTTCCACAGTAGTTGATGTTTTAATCGAATTATATACGCTAGTACGCAGAGAAATCAAACTTAATACATTTAGCCATATTTGGAAGACATACAATAGGTGAAGCAGTAGCGAAAATCTTACAGGCGTCCTGTATGTACTCATGACAGCGTTTCCAAACATGTGTTTACTCTTAAACATTATGAATTGTTCCAATAAGGACGAGATGAGACTGAAACGCTGACATAATTCGTTTCATAGTACAACCCGTAAAGCCATATACTAGTACGCATATTTCTGCTGTTTGGTAACAACGTTTGCAACAGAACTGGAAATGAGAATGTGATAGATCACAGAGGAGAAAGGAAAAGAGAGCAGGGAAGAGGCATAGGGTGAAGCAAAATGTTATGTTTGAAGAAAACATATTGTCAAATAAAAAATTAAAATTAAAAGTAGTGCTGGGAGTATTACTAGTCTAAACACTTTCATTTACCTAGATTAAGTAAATTGAACATGGACAGTAATCTGTTTGGACAGTAATCTAACTTTTAAGATTAAACTTATACTGGTACAATAAAGTTAGCACAAAGTGGTAGAGCGAGTCTGATAATAATGGTTACTTCACATTTGGATGAAATCTACTTTTTGAAGTAAACAAGAATAATAAAAATTCAGTCTTGATTAGGTAAAAACAATGCACATGAGTAAATATAAAGGGAATGTTGCAATATAGTCTTACATTTCCTTAGTGTATAGATATCTTACAAATATCTAATCGCATACATTTAATAGATAACCATCATAACACAATATTATTAATTGGCAAGCCACATTTACACTTGTTCACATACATATACATGTATATATACATTCTTACACATTTAGATAAAGTAAATTGAACATACTTTTTAAAGTAAACAAGAATAATAAAAATTCAGTCTTGATTAGGTAAAAACAATGCACATAAGTAAATATAAAGGGAGTGTTGCAATATAGGCTTACATTTCCTTAGTTTATATCTTACAAATATTAAAACGCATACATTTGATAGATAACCATCATAACACAATATTATTTATTGGCAAGCCACATTTACACTTGTTCACATACATTTATATGTATATTTACATTCTTGCACATTTAGATAAAGTAAATTGAACATAGAAAGTAATCTGTTGGACAGTTATCTTACTTTTAAGATTAAACTTATACTGGTACAATAACGTTTACAGATTTTTTAGGGACAGCACAAAGTGGTTGAGCAAGTATGATAATAAAGGGTTACTTCAAATTTGGATGTAATCTACTTTTTGAAGTAGAAAAGAAACATATTAATTCAGTATTGGTTAAGTAAACGGCACGTAGTGGTTGAGCGAATATGATAATAAAGGGTAACTTCAAATTTGGATGTAATCTACTGTTTGAAGTTATAATAATAATAATATAAATTCAGTCTTGATAAATGTAAACAATGCACATAATAAAATATAATGGGAATGTTGCAGTGTAGGTTTTACTTTTCCTAAGTGTATATTTTACAAATATCAAATCGCATACATTTTATAGATATCCATCATAACACAGTACTATTTAATTACAAGCGACATTAACACTAGTTCACAAACATATAAATATACAATCATTTACATCCATATACATATATATGTTACAATATAGTTTCTTCATGTCCTTAGTGTATTTTTTTACAAATATCAAATCGCATACATTTTGTAGATAACCATCATAACACACTACTATTAAATGTCCAGGGACTTTTACACAAGTTTCTCATACATATAAAGATGTTTTTCATATTTTTTTTATATATTTTTCATGTGTGTGTATACATACATATATGCATATACATACATACATACATACACACATACATACACACACATACATATATACACACACATACATAGCCATACATACATACATACACACATACATACACACACATACATATATACACACACATACATAGCCATACACACATATACATATACATACACATATCTATATATACACACACACACACACACATACATATTTATACATATTATACACACACACAAACATAGACATACACACAAATATACATATACATATCTATATTTACACACACACATATACATATTTATACATATTCGTACACACACTCACACACACACACAAACAGACATACATATACACATATATACATAAACACACATACACAAACATACACACATCTACATATATATACATATGCTAATCATTATATAAAATTAAAAGCTAATGACTACCACGCTTAATATATTTTCAGGAAGCTGCACACAATCAAGTAAGCATCAGTATAAGAGCCTATGCAATCATAGGCTTTAAAGATGCAATGTTTCCTTATGTTCAGCCGAATATTTATATGTACAGCTTCTGTATACAATATAATGAACACGTTTATGTGACCCTAATGTACAAAAACGAAACATTAGAGGGACAAAGTGTACAAAAGAGACATCAGTTTAATGGTTTTTCATTTTGTCAAATAAAACAAATATAAATATCCCTGCATGGGTCAACAAAATTATATCATAGTTGAACTTATGAACACAAGTATATAATTGCGCTTTATTTATAAGATGTAAGCTGTCTGATCCTTTTCGGTCAATTTTTTTTTTTTTTTTTTTTTTTTAATATCCTGTTCAATTACAACGATGTTAACTATATTAGTGTATGTTATTGTTTTCAATTATGAGATCATGTGTACTTATTATACATAGTGTATACAAAGTGGGTTTCGATTAAGGTGTATATACAATAATATCATGAACAGAGTATACACAATGATATGTCGATATGCAAACTGATGTGATTGCTTATTCACGTGTTAAGTTTTTGCACATGTAAAGGTTGATCGCACTCACAAGATCCTCGTGCAACGCAAAGTGACTGCGCTAGTTTTTGCACATGTAAAGGTTGATCGCACTCACAAGATACTCGTGCAACGCAAAGTGACTGCGCTAGATAAAATGTAAACTGATCAAAAAAAGAAGAGGAGAGCGTTTCGTGACTAATTTCTCAATTTGTACATGTCCAAATCTGATTCAGAGCTGATTCTTTTGATTTTTGATATGCCGTTTTCTGTTATTTTTATCAGAATGTTTCCATCAGCAGACCAAGCACCATCGATTTTCTTTGATTTAGCAAGACCGCGAGCAATAAACAGCAGCTGTGCACGATATTGAGTTAAATCTTCATTAATGAACACACGATCATATTCATCGCTCGTTTTAAGGTCCCGTCGAAGGGAGTATAATTTCTGCCGGGCACGATAGCTGATAAACTTTACTATGATTGGTCGTGTTTTATTTACTGCAGGTTTCCCTGTTCTGTGCGAACGATCTATTTCTCCTATGGCAACATCAGCTCCCAAGGATTTGCACAAGTTTAGAACAAGAGTGTCCGTATTCTCACGAGCTTGATTTCCTTGATTGTCTTCAGGAATGCCAAATATACGCACGCTGTTTCGTCTGCTGTATTGTTCGCTGGCATCTTGCGAATGTTCAATGTCCACCATACGATCACGCAGCTTGCTGTTCTCATTTCGAAGTGTTTGGTTTTCACTTTCCAAGATGTCAATCCGTGAGTCCATCAACAACACCAGTTATAATAGACTCAACCATCCTTTTCATTTCGACAGCCAATGACTTTTGAATTGAATCCTGTACTGTTTGGGAAATAGCCATCAAGGTGTCTTTATCGAGAACGACATTGTCAACATTTTCATTGCCAGCCATGCTATCAACTGTATAATTAAATTCGCAATTGGAATCGTTTGACGTGCGATTTTTCTTCTGTTCACCGCCTTGTTCAGGAGTTGATAAGAGGGAAATAGTCCTCTTTGTCTTAGTTGTAATATTTGGAGTTGAGGTTTCAAAACTCATGTTTGGTATGACTATTTTAACTTTGGAAAGTATAGATCGAATAACCGATGTGCGTGACGTTAGTAACAGTACATAAAGTTGCACATGTATTACGTAAAAGTGGTCCGCTTAGATTTTTGCTTCTAAAAATAGATCATAACAAAGAATATCGACTCACAATTTTCATTCGTGAATAACATCCAAACTTCCAACATTTTGACAACAGATTCCAACTAGATCATTGCAAGTATCTTTATTTCACACACACATCCCAGCACTACTTTCGAAAGAAAGTCAAAACATTAGGAAAAAGTGAAATAAACACAGACGAAATTTAAAGCGACCAATATGTCCGCCACCGGATGTGTGATCATTTGAGTGTGACGATAACTTAAACAACGGACAAATAGTCGTAGCTGTTTTCATGTGTTTTATATTCCAGATTTTAGGCGCAACATCACCATATTCAAATGTGAATATGTTTCGTTTTTCGATTTGTTAACATACTGACTCGTTTAAGTAATACTGTTCGCATTTTAGCTGAACAAAGCCGCACAACATATCACTGTCGTTGAATTCGAACATTAAGATCCATTACTGAGACCATATTAAGTCGACATGCCCGTATTTCAATGAATATTAAATGTGTGTGCAATTGTTGCTAGCAAAAGTCCATAACTGTAATAGCATGAATACCTTACTGTTAAAATAGGATATCAAACACTGTTGATATGGGGTTCCACACGGGAAGTTTGAATTTACATATTCATAGTAACGATATTACGACTTAATTAATACAACGTATCTCGAACCCTTCTTCGAGTTCATATTTATAACATGCGACTGTTCGTTTTAAATGTTAAAACAGTATCGCTATATGATCAACACAACTACCGATAATTTATTGGTGTAAAAGGTACAGCAATCAAAACATTAAATTAGTGTTGACAAAAATAAAATATGTTCACACCCGTGAATATGATGCTCCGCCGATAAAATAACAACATTTTATTTATAATTCTATGTTATAAAATAATTCCAAGACAGATTTTAACAATCTATTTTCAAACTGTCACTGAGTTCGTGATGCCTATTTAAAAAAAATGTCAGCTGTGTATTTAAACGGCGTTTGCATGTGTATACAATTTTAAAGAATATTCGTTGGTCTAAAATGTATTACTTAGATTGATACTCGCGAATGGTGTTTTTATTAAGAAGAAATACCTCAATCAATTCACATTAAAATGAATAAATTAGTGATAATATTCTTACTATGATTCTGTATAACACGCGATATAATTTAAACGTTTTCAAGTAGTTATTGTTAATCATACGCGATATATATCTTCTATCACTTTAACAAAAATATATTTTTATATCAACTATTATTTAGATCTGTTAAATACTGATATTAAAAGGCAATTTATACACTTGGTAAAGTTCTCAACAAAAGATGAATTGTAAGCTTATCATGAAAATGTCTACTATAAAATTTGTTGAATTAAACACAAGAGGAATTCCCGTATTTTTGTATATATGCTATAATTGAAACTATTTCAATTATAGCATATATACAACAAAAATTTAAAAAGTACGGGATTCCCTCCTGTGGAATTAAATAGAACATATTTTCATATTAGAGGCAACAAAAAAGTGAAACAAAATCTCGAAGCTTAGCTTGCTGGCATGTTTTTTATATTTTTTAAAACTAATAAGCAGATTCTCTCCGTTTTATGCTGCCCACTTTTGATTTTCTGCTAAACTATTTTTGTAACAAACAAAATGAACGCACACCAGTTTTTTCATGTGTTGAAGATATTGTTTCATATTTAATACAAACAAGAAATGTGTCCACACGACACGGATGCCCCCAACTGTAACTTTGTCACTACATAAAAGCATAACTGTGGAAATGTTTTTGAGATATACATCACCTTTATTATTATTAAACTATTTGTTTGCTGCATAACAGGTGTTCAATATTTCAATAATAAAAACGATCATAACAGACAAAAACTTTACGTGCCCTCCCGACACTTGCAAATCCGCATATACATCCCAACCCCGACCCCCAACTCCAGCTTTAAAGTGGCAGGGATATAAGGCAGAGAAAAGCAACTATAAACACCCACACTTTTAAGTGATGGCGACATAAGGAGGACAAAGGCAAATCGTTGAAACACCCACCCACCTCCTTTTAAGCGGTACGGTATATAATTGAAACATGCATATATATACCGCTTTTTTGAGGGCTGCATATCTATACCGCCCGTTTGAGGGTTAGGAATACTTTGATAAAGATAAAAACTATTTGAATTAGAATTTGAAATGACCCCGTAATCTAGTTTTTATCTCGGCATGGCCCATGTTCGAACATGGCCTAGATATCGTCTAGATAAAGCGTGTTCCCAATGTTGGTGAAGATCGGATGAAAAGTACTTGCCTCAGAAAGCGGACACACTGCTGAATGTTTAAAACGTACTAAGTGACCCCGTAACCTATTTTTGGCCAGGCATGACCCATGCTCGAACTTGGCGTAGACATTATCTAGATACAGCTTCTGAACAAATTTGGTGAATATCAAATGCAAACTACTTGAAATAGAGAGCGGACACCATGCTGAATGTTTAAAACGCACTAAGTGACTTCGTTACCTAGTACCTGGCCCATGTTCGAACTTGGGATCATCTAGATAAACTTGTTACCAAGTTTGGTGAAGATCGGATGAAAACTACTTGAAATATAGAGCGGACACCATGAATGTTTAAAACGCACTTAGTGACCCCTGACCAAGTTTTTGACCCGGTGACCTAGTTTTTGACCCGGAATGGCCCATCTTCGAACTTGGCCGAGACATTATCTAGAAAAAACTTTGACCAAATTTGGTAAAGATCGCATGAAAACTACTTGAATTAGTGAACGGACACTATCCTAAATGTTTAAAACGCACTGAGTGACCCCGTGACCTAGTTTTTGGCCCGGCATGGCCCATGTTTGAACGTGGCGTAGACATTATCTAGATACAACTTTTGACCAAGTTTGGGGAAGATCGGATGAAAACTACTTGAATAAGAAAGCGGACACTTAAAGTGTGTCGGACAGACAGACAGACAGACAGACAGACAGACAGACTGACCGACCGACCGACAATGCGAAAACTATTTGCCGCCTGCTGAGGACACAAAAAGACTCTAAACATAATATAAAACATGAGAAAAATGTATAATAATAAAATCAATGGAATGTAAAAAAATATTGCATTTAAAATACAGAAATTAAACAAGCGGGATATACAATTAAGTTATTCCCAAATAAATAACTTCTGGGTTGGAATGAGTAACTACAAAGTTTTCAACGGACATTTTGGTAAAAGAAAGTGGAAATTGCATATACATACTTATCAAAATTAAAGCTGTATCAAAATTGACTACCCTTACTTGACTGAGAGGATTTGTCTGCAAGTTGCACATATGGTGACGGTCTAATTCGACGGACTGGTGTCCCTTTTTTACATCATCCGTTTTAATGACTTTGATTTTCTTTTCAACTAAATGTCTCGATACTGTGACGTGTGTGGTGTCTTTCTTACCATCTATTTTTGACGCAGGTGGCTTCGACTTGTCTGTTTGCTCGACTGTATGTATAAGTTGGTTCTGTTCCTTAGATCAGCAATTATCATATTTTATCCCACTTTTACAGCGAAATCGGTTGATTAAAGCCCCGTTTATTAAATTTCATCTATAATCAACGGCAAGGCTATAATCAATGGCACGAAATGACGTCATCAACTGCCGAACCGGGACTACTTTTTCCCACGCACCTCGTCACCTGTGTTTGCCAAGTGCATCAATAATAAAAACAATCTCAAATGTTTGTCAATCTTAATGACCTTAAAACAAAGGAAAGTAGCAAAAAAACGTGTTTTTTTTTGTCATTTATTTTTATTAAAACCTCAAGTATTAGGTAAATTTAACACTATGCAAATAGGTTCTGTTGTTGTTGCTCCCCTTTGAAGAAGTCAGTGTGAGTTGCTCCCCTTTGACCGTAGAAAACAATCGTCTGGACCAAGAAATCCTGTGTTAATTTACAAGCTGTACTCGGATATGCATCCATCTGATTTTTCTTCAAAGCATCTTTTATACCTGGCAATACGCACAAATGACACTGCATCCCGGTGATTCTTGCGTCAACAATTGGGTGTCAACAAGTTAGGTCAGATGCTGAAGGCCATGGCAAAAGACTCCGGCTTTCTCAAGCACAAGAGAATAACGAACCACTCAGTTCGCCAATTCCTGGTCCAAAAATTACGAAATACAAATATCCACCCACTGAAACCATGGCAATAACAGGGCACAAAAATGTCCAGCCCTTAACCAATTATTCCAACATATCTGTTGAACAGCTGCAAAAGTGTTCATTCTTGCTCAGTCCAGTAAATGTAACAATCCAACAGTTCCTCTTGTACACCTTCACGCACCGAAACTATGGCCGAAATGCAGCCTAAACAACCACTGTCTACCGTCGAACAAGTTGATCTTGATGTTTGCCCCACCCAGTCACTTCACGGTTCACCAGCGTTCGAACAACTTTGCCTCACAATTCTTTGGTGCCACTTTCAACATTCAAAATGTTAATGTATATAATTAGCTTAAATCCAAGTAATCTTTGTTATTTCGTCACGAAATAACCACATATTATAACAAAGAAGCAAAAAATGTGCACCTCGTGATCGACTCGATAGTTTGATATCGAAAGTGAATTGTGTGTGGTGTTAGGCTACGTTGTAAACAAATGTAGTTCCTTGTATATAACAACTTAATGTCATATTGTTATCATAAAACTTAAAGATTTGCAATTCAATATGATTAAAATTGTAATTAATAACGCTCGACACTTTGTTACAGAACGATATTCTGATTTAAAAAAATGATTATTTGATCAGCGGTTATTTTTGGAACGCGGAGTAATACACTGACCTTGGTTACACTACAGTCATTATCAAAGTACGACAAACACTCGTGAAAACTTATTTTGTTTAAATAAAAAAAGTTTACTGAATAAAAAGTGGGATACATAGAATAATAGGTCAGTGTTGATTATAGATCAGGTTTATCATGCTCGGCATGAAAACGAAAAAGCACTCGCCAAGGCTCGTGCTTTTTGTTTTCTAAGCCTCGCATGATAAACCTGATCTATAATCAACACTAACCTATTATTCTCTATGTGGAGAATTGCTGTTGAATTTGGAGACAACTGTTACGCGATAGTTCGATATGGGTCGTCACAACTAGACGACGGAGATCTGCGAAATGTTTGAGGTAGGTTTAAACCGGGATCGAGCGGAAAGTTAAGTAGTTTTTGTACGGACTCGGAAAATCATTTTTGAATTGGCAAATCAGAGACGTATGAGTGTATAGGGATTGAGCCGCTAGTTGTAGCAGCTGATGACCGCTTACTGGACACTGGAGTCTGGGGTGCTTTTTGTTCTTCGGATATCGATTTGCTACTTTTGGGCGCAGCGACACCACTACTGACAGTGGTAGGCAATACACTGTAAACAGTTGGACCATGGACTGAACTTGTGAACACTGGCATATTGTTATTAGAAACATTCATGTCTGTACACACACTACACACTGATGGTTACCGCATGGCTGACACACTACTGAGACCTGGTCGCAATAAATTATGCAAATGATCCATTTCTTTTACCTCTGCTTTCTGATTGTGAATTTTCTGCACACAACTCAGAAAATTTGGGTGCTTTGCAGTAGCAAGTTGGGCCAATTGATGGTACGCTTCTAGGGACTTAAAAAGGGCCCGGTTATCAATATTGCACTGCGTTGGTACTATCATGGTATCCATGGCTCCAACAACTGGACCTTCCACACTGTTCACGTGCCACCCAAATGCACAGAAGACACCGAGTTGGCTACAGGCAACATGTTGAATGGAGACTTCATCTGTTCTGTCAGCGGAGAACGACCATTGTCTCGGACGGGTGACTTCTGAAATTCGCATGAGGGAAAATGAGCTGACATACTATCCTGGTTGCCTAGGTTCGGCCATGGGGGATGAATGCCCGTGTTGGGGTCTACAGCACGTGAACTGGTCACGCCTCGTGGACTGGAAGGGTTCCGTGGACTGTCAGTGTTTTGCGGACTGTTTCGTGGACTGGGCTTCTTTTTCTACACTAAAGCCTCTGAAAAAGTTAAATAACTAGTATAGGACTATTTATTTATTTTCCACTGACACACTCACTAAATTACAGTGTTCTCCGCAAGCATCGGCAGCCGGCAACTTCACTGGTTACTAACAATCTTGGGTCGTTTTTTCCCAAAATAACAATTCAAAACAGCACAAGAAACGCCCGTTATGGTTCTTAGTCGCTGGCTGTTTTTAAAATATAACTGGCTACTCAAATTTATTATGGAGAACACTGAAGTATATTGTATTTGTTGATCTTGTTAGTGTATGTTTGTTGATTTAGAAATTGTTATGTTGCTTTCAACAATTTGTTTAACACTTTATTCTTACACCATTATTCAGAAACTATGGCCTGAATACTATGAATGTCACAATGTGACCAGAATAATAAAACAAATCCATCAAGAAAAAGGGCAGTTTGTAAAACATGCATGCCCCCATATGAGCTGTCATGTGTAGTGGCAGCCATTACGTGAATACGTTAAAGTATGATTGGAAATTTAAAGAAGAACTGCTCGCGTGGCTCGTGGAGTTGCTGATGTCAAGACCAAGTAAGCATTACTTTTTGAAACTCTTAAATAGTAATAATAGAGGAATTTAACAATTTACTGAATTACATGCTTTAAGAAAAGAAATCATTTAATTTTTGTTTAATTCAACGTTTATAATGGTTATTTATTTACCGTTTTATATCAAATGAATATACTGTGTTTTTATCTATTGCCGATTTGTGTTCCTGTTTTCAGTGTATTATGAAATGATTATGAAATGAATGTGATTTTTTTGTTGTTGTTTATATATAGTTGAGTATGAATACTCAATTCAGTGTGTAAATAAACACACAAGACTCTCACAAGTAATTTATAATTATCTTAATTACTATATTTTTTCACGCATGTATGAATGTTTTATGTTTATCACGATGAGCTGTAACATGCTAAAGTGAATTAAATATTTGTTCTGTTCAAAAACAAATATTAAACGTGTTTGGAACGTTGGTAACTAAAACGTGTATGTTCACTTGAAATGCCAAACAGTTTGTATTTGCATGTTCATAGTTACGATATTTCGGACTTAATTTATAGAGTATGTATCGAACATTTTTCCGAATACAGAGTTATAACATGTCACTGACCAGTTTTCATGTGTAAGCATCATGGAAACAGCATCAACACAGATATAAATAAATGCTTATGTTTAAGGTAACTACGAATAGTAAAATTGTTAGCGTTATCTAAATTGATATTAAGCTTTGTAACAACAAAATATTAACACTTTTATTAATATTTAATGATCTATTACCACCAATGTCATTATTCTGCTTTTTTCTTGACACTACAAACTCTTTAAGATCTACAAGTAATTCAAGTCATATTTTTCTTCATATAAGAAATGGGATTTTTTGAAGTCAAATTAACAAACCAATTAGACCTTCAAATATTTCTATATCGTACTTTTATAAAACAAATTATACTTTCAGTTAAGCTAATTGTAGATATTATTGTATCTTTTAAACACAATATTCGCGCAAATTTAGATCACAAACGTGTATTCGAAAAGGGCCAAATAGTTAATGTTACGAATTGCCATTTACTTGCGTATTGAATCTTTAAATGCCTGCGTTCTTTCTATATGTAGAGATTGAACAAAATGAAGGCTGCAGACTTTGCAATCATAAGTCTTTACTTTCATCTTATACGTATGGTCATTTACTGTTATGTCGTCAGTTCATGCATTTTGCTTAATGACAATTGTATATAATAAATGAAAATTTAGTGTTTTGCATTTGGGTATTCCCACAGGCGACAAGCAATGCCCATGCTTTTTAAAAATACCGTTTGAAAACTTAGTGACACATCATTTGCATCGGCCGCTTTGACAGCTAACTGATGTAAATAAACACAAAATGACAGCTTCATAGATGTATAAAAATTCATGTTAGAATATATAATTATTGCTACTCAATCATTGTTCTAAAGAATATCGTTAATGTCAAAAAAGCATCATGATATCAATAAAAGGTGGAACTATGTGTATTCATTTATTCACGCTTATGCAACTTAATGTAATATTGTTCATTTTCATGAATAGATGATCTATTTCGTTTCAATTTTCAATCCTGTTCTTTATGCTTTTTTTACAAATAGTAAATAGTTATACATGCAATCAGTAAATTAACTTCTTTCGCACCATCTATGACTGACCTGTCTTGAAGTGAATAGCAATGATATGGGGTTAGTAGTAAACTTATAATGCCAGATCCTGGCATTTTGCTTACGAAGTTTTCGAAGGGAGTAATCTGGTACTTGTGTTGACTGAAAACATTATGTGTCACAATTATAATTAATAATTGCAAATATAGGTGTAATGGTATTTTAATACTTTTCTATGTGCTAATACATCTGTAAATTAACAGCCGCGACAAATTGCTGATTTGTATACATGCAAAAATAGTCTGATCCGGTTAGCAGTTTTCTAAACAGACTACTAAATTTGTAAAGTCTGAAAACAAACATTTTCCGATTTTATTTTAATTATTTGTTTAGGGTAAAATTAGTCATTTTAGACATGCATGCACAATTATTTTAAAATTCAATTACAGAGTTCATAGAAGATATGTATACGATTTGCTATAGCGCATATACATTTCTTACGCGTTCCCTGTTTGCGGCCACGTTGTTTACAAAAAAATGAAATAATGTTTACGAATTGTTTGCTAGCCAGGTCGCACATTCTACACGTCTTTGGAATGACTTTTATGTCAAATTACTGAACTCTTAGATTAAATATATTATATTATATATGTTCTGATATTTTTGCTCTGTTACGCATTCAATAGATCGGTGTAATTACTTGCATGTTCCATAAGTATTTTCTTTGATCTTATATTTTCACCTTTAACTTCCAAGGACGAAACAGGCATCCAATACATTTGCGTGAATCGATGGCATTAAGTATGAAAAATATTTGTTTGAATCTACCACTGGTTCAAACGAAACATTGTCTACTTATGCGGCTTTGTTGCTTTCATGATTTTTATTTGCAAACGAAAATTGAACCATACGTACGCGCATATTTGATATGTTAATGCTTATGTTTTATCGTTCTTGAGCAAAAACAATGTCGCAAACAGTCATATATATGCAATAAAATAGGTTTGATTACTCTCAAGAATACATTAACGTTTATCAATATGATTATTTACCTAACCATTAACAGAGTTTACTCGAACCGTTGAATATAAGCTTATTTGAACCTTTTGGATTTTGGTGTTATACCAAACGTTTGGAATGATTTGAAACTAAATTTCTAATAATGTGTTTAATTTGAACATGATTTTGTAAGATAATATTTTCTGCGGACTATACAAATACAGAACGAGGTTTTGAGCCATGCCGTTTTATTTATTTTGAATATTTTATTTGAACTTGATTATATAGATTTCACAATGTATGATGAAACGTGTTTTTTTTAATATCTTACATATCATACATAATATCGTTTCAGTATAGACACACATATGAAGCAAATCTATTGCAAAATATCTACGAATAATAGATTTGCGAATGGCAATACACTGAAACAAGTCCTATTGGTTGACTTAAAGGTAAAAGTAGAAACTCATTCGTATTTAAGGTTTGCATCCACATACAGTTAATTAATTAAAGCGACATATCCACCTTATTTTTCCAGAATTTAGTCATTCATCAAACAATGTATATTCCCTATTTTTCAAGCATTTTTTGTTAAGCTAAATATTACTTTGCTTTACTCGATTTGACAAAATATGTAAAATGACAAACAATATATTTTACTATATGTGTCTATTCAAACCAGTATGTCTCTGATAATGTCTAAGAAAGTGGACTAGATCTACATCACATAACATTGTTTTTATAAAACACATCATATGACTTGATGGTCTTACGAACAAGGCATTTATTTAATATTGGTAAATTAGACAATCAAAGTTGAAATTAATGTTGTCTTTATTTTTGTCGAAAATGTATTTACAACAGCCAGACAAGCACAATTGATTCAGTGTATTTTTCGGTTTTCAACAGCAAGTTACACGATCAAAATAGGTATAATCAACGCAATCAAAATTATGTAGCTGAGAATAATCAGCATTATATCAAATTTTTTTTATAATCTTCACAATGAATCATGTGAAACAATTGGCAGAACTGACGAACAGAGAATATATTGCATCATTCAGCTATAGAAAGTGTGTTCATATCTTTTTTGTGGATGTATATAGCACTCTGATCATAACAAACATTCATAAAATTATTCATATGTATATTAATTTCTATAATATAAGTCGATGTAATGGTAGATAGTTTGTCTTTACCTTTACTGTGAAAACTTATATTACCCATTTATGTAAATTGTTAAATCCAAACTTAGTCATTGTTTAAATCCCAAAATTTTGAAAATTTCATTCGTTGACATTTAATTATCCCGCTGTGTTACAACCTGAAGTGTAATAACGACCTGAATTGTAATAAACTTTATTACATTATTACAATTGCGTGACAACCTGAATTGTAATAACGCCCGAAAGTGTATTAAACTTTTTTCTTGCTTTAAAATTGCATCTGATCACATTTCCAAACACAGATTATTGCAAAATATAATGCATACATGGATATAATATATATATTAATAGGGTAATACGAATTATGAATAACAAAAAGGTGTTCTCATACAAACTCAATAGTAATAAAGTTATTACAATATTACAATCGCGTGTCAACCTGAATTTGTAATAACGCCCGAAAGTGTAATAAACTTATTTCTTGGTTTAAAATTGCATCTTATCGCATTTTAAGCACATATGTTTGCAAAATATAGTGTATATATGTATATAAAAATGTATCTTGATTAGGTAATACGACCTATGAATTACAAAAAATGTGTTCTCATACAAAAACAATTGTAATAAAGTTATTACATTATTACAACTGCTTGTCGACCTGAATTGTAATAACGCCCGAAAGTGTAATAAACCTATCTTTTGGTTTAAAATCGCATCTTATCGCATTTTCAAACACAGAATATAGCAAAATATAATGCATATATGTATATAAAATATTTATTAATCGGGCAAAACGACCTATGAATGACAAAAAAGGTGTTCTCATACAACCTCAATTGTAATCAAGTTATTACATTATTACAATCGCGTGTCGACCTGAATTGTAATAACGCCCGAAAGTGTAATAAACTTATTTCTTGGTTTAAAATTGCATCTTATCGCATTTTTAAGCACATATGTTTGCAAAATATAGTGTATATATGTATATAAAAATGTATCTTAATTAGGTAATACGACCTATGAATGACAAAAAATGTGTTCTCATACAAAACCAATTGTAATAAAGTTATTACATTATTACAACTGCTTGTCGACCTGAATTGTAATAACGCCCGAAAGTGTAATAAACTTATCTTTTGGTTTAAAATCGCATCTTATCGCATTTTCAAACACAGATTATTGCAAAATATAATGCATATATGTATATAAAATATTTATTAATAGGGCAATACGACCTATGAATGACAAAAAAGGTGTTCTCATACAACCTCAATTGTAATAAAGTTATTACATTATTACAATTGCGTGACAACCTGAATTGTAATAACGCCCGAAAGTGTAATAAACTTTTTTCTTTGTTTAAAATTGCATCTGTTCGCATTTCCAAACACAGATTATTTCAAAATATAATGCATACGTGGATATAATATATATATTAATAGGACAATACGACCTATGAATGACAAAAAGGTGTTCTCATACAACCTCAATTGTAACAAAGTTATAACATTATTACAATCGCGTGTCGACCTGAATTGTTATAACAGCCCGAAAGTGTAATAAACTTATTTCTTGGGTTAAAAGTGCATCTTATCGCATTTTCAAGCACCTATGTTTGCAAAATATAGTGTATACATGTATATGAAAATGTATCTTTATAAGGTTATACGACCTATGAATGACAAAAAATGTGTTCTCATGCAAACTCAATTGTAATAAAGTTATAACTTTATTACAATTGCTTGTCGACCTGAATTGAAAAAACGCCCGAAAGTGTAATCAACTTATTTCTTGGTTTAAAATTGCATCTGGTCGCATTTTCAAACACAGATTATTGTCAAATATCATGCGTACATGTATATAAAATATATATTAATAGGGCAATACGACCTATGAATGACAAAAAAGGTGTTCTCATACAACCTCAATTGTAATAAAGTTATTACATTATTACAATTGCGTGACAACCTGAATTGTAATAACGCCCGAAAGTGTAATAAACTTTTTTGTTGGTTTAAAATTGCATCTGTTCGCATTTCCAAACACAGATTATTTCAAAATATAATGCATACGTGGATATAATATATATATTAATAGGACAATACGACCTATGAATGACAAAAAGGTGTTCTCATACAACCTCAATTGTAACAAAGTTATAACATTATTACAATCGCGTGTCGACCTGAATTGTTATAACAGCCCGAAAGTGTAATAAACTTATTTCTTGGGTTAAAAGTGCATCTTATCGCATTTTCAAGCACCTATGTTTGCAAAATATAGTGTATACATGTATATGAAAATGTATCTTTATAAGGTTATACGACCTATGAATGACAAAAAATGTGTTCTCATGCAAACTCAATTGTAATAAAGTTATAACTTTATTACAATTGCTTGTCGACCTGAATTGTAAAAACGCCCGAAAGTGTAATCAACTTATTTCTTGGTTTAAAATTGCATCTGGTCGCATTTTCAAACACAGATTATTGTCAAATATCATGCATACATGTATATAAAATATATATTAATAGGGCAATACGACCTATGAATGACAAAAAAGGTGTTCTCATACAACCTCAATTGTAATAAAGTTATTACATTATTACAATTGCATGACAACCTGAATTGTAATAACGCCCGAAAGTGTAATAAACTTTTTTCTTGGTTTAAAATTGCATCTGTTCGCATTTCCAAACACAGATTATTTCAAAATATAATGCATACGTGGATATAATATATATATTAATAGGACAATACGACCTATGAATGACAAAAAGGTGTTCTCATACAACCTCAATTGTAACAAAGTTATAACATTATTACAATCGCGTGTCGACCTGAATTGTTATAACAGCCCGAAAGTGTAATAAACTTATTTCTTGGGTTAAAAGTGCATCTTATCGCATTTTCAAGCACCTATGTTTGCAAAATATAGTGTATACATGTATATGAAAATGTATCTTTATAAGGTTATACGACCTATGAATGACAAAAAATGTGTTCTCATGCAAACTCAATTGTAATAAAGTTATAACTTTATTACAATTGCTTGTCGACCTGAATTGTAAAAACGCCCG
Source organism: Dreissena polymorpha (assembly GCF_020536995.1). Lineage (NCBI taxonomy): Eukaryota > Metazoa > Mollusca > Bivalvia > Myida > Dreissenidae > Dreissena > Dreissena polymorpha. Next base: position 19,758,114 of record NC_068359.1, on the reverse strand, counting down.
AAAGTGTAATCAACTTATTTCTTGGTTTAAAATTGCATCTGGTCGCATTTTCAAACACAGATTATTGTCAAATATCATGCATACATGTATATAAAATATATATTAATAGGGCAATACGACCTATGAATGACAAAAAAGGTGTTCTCATACAACCTCAATTGTAATAAAGTTATTAAATTATTACAATTGCGTGACAAACTGAATTGTAATAACAACCGAAAGTGTAATAAACGTTTTTCTTTGTTTAAAATTGCATCTGATCGCATTTCCAAACACAGATTATTTCCTAATATAATGCATACGTGGATATAATATACATATTAATAGGGCAATACGACCTATGAATGACAAAAAGGTGTTCTCATACAACCTCAATTGCAATAAAGTTATAACATTATTACAATCTCGTGTCGACCTGAATTGTTATAACAGCCCGAAAGTGTAATAAACTTATTTCTTGGTTTAAACGTGCATCTGATTTTATTTCCAAACACAGATTGTTGCAAAATATAATGCATACATGGATATAAAATATATATTAATAGGGCAATACGAACTATGAATGACAAAAAGGTGTTCTCATACAACCTCAATTGTAATAAAGTTATTACATTATTACAATCGCGTGACAACCTGAATTGTAATAGAGCCCGAAAGTGAAATAAACTTTTTTCTTGGTTTAAAACTGCATCTGATCGCATTTCCAAACACAGATTGTTGCAAAATATAATGCATACATGGATATAAAATATATATTAATAGGACAATACGACCTATGAATGACAAAAAGGTGTTCTCATACAACCTCAATTGTAATAAAGTTATAACATTATTACAATCGCTTGACAACCTGAATTGTTATAACGCCCGAAAGCGAAATAAAAAAAAAATCTTGGTTTAAAATTGCATCTTGTCGCATTTTAAAACACAGATTATTTCCAAATATAATGCATACATGGATATAAAATATATATTAATAGGTAATAATAATACACGGTTCCATGTCCGATCTTAATAAATTATTTCAAATAAATTATTTATTAAGATCGGACATGAAAACGTGTATTTTAGAGACAATGACCGAGAAATATGATAGTTTAACAGTTAACTGTTCCCGAGCGATGTTTCCGGCCTGCGCGATCATTTCAATAAGCGAGCGGGGAAACAACGCACTTCCGTTGCATTTTAAAATGGCGAGTGGCTTACCTTGTTAATAATTATATACATAGTCGAACTATTTTTTTTTAAGAGGACGTTTTGTTGGAAGATTTTTATTGATTTAGTATGTGTATGCATTATAATAAACAGGTTTATAAAAATCACGGCTGCAGCTGCATTAAAAAAAAAAGTCACGACGTATAGTCGAATGATTGAGTCATTGCCATCGAGCGCCTGTGGTCGTTCCAGCAGTGGAATCGCTACCTCACTTTAAAGTTTATCATGGTCAGTTCGCGGTCAGTGTGTATGTATGTCAGAGTTTATTTACAGGTCATCGCTGCGTCTTCACGACTGCCGTATGTGCTGACCTGTACTCCAGTTCTTGGTCAGTACAGGGATAGTTATATAATATAGACGGTATCGCGTGAACTAGGTGAACTGGAATTTTATTTAGACCAGATGTTAAATGAAGATATTTGCCGATATAATTATGGTATCTTAATAATAGATTCTTAATGTGCTTTCAACATAACCATGATAAATATTATTTTTTATTAATTTAACAAGAATTATCCCACCATATTGACCAATGTCTTAAGAATAAGCGAGATGATTCCCGGTACTGTTAATAATGGAATCAAAAAGCAATGCCCGACAAACCACTAAACAGGGTTGTCCGAAGAACACGCGAATAAATATTAAAAATATGTACGGATACTTCGCGTGTGGCCGGTTGACTAACACGTTTTAATTTCACTTACAGTCTTTTTTGTGTCTATAGATATATGATCAGCAATATGTAATAATGTAAAATAAACTTCGAAAACTACGCGTAACATCACGTACTGCGTGAAATGCAGCTAAGAACTGCACAGAAAAAGACATATGCTATCTTCGATTTCATTCATTAAACTTTTTAATTTCCACCAACTCCAACCACAATCAACGCCGTATATCTTTTTTTAAAAGATATTTCTTGTTTATAGATTAAGAAGGAAAACGGATTAGGTTACGGTATCACGATCGTCTCGATTATTTATTTTAAAAAAAAATGAAAGAAAATGCCTTTTTAGGTCTTGAACTCAATAACGAATTGAAATATTGGTTATACATATTTATTTTATTCAAGGTTTAATATAATACATACTGAAGTGAGTATTGATACCGCGCGGTTTATTTGTCATACCTGAGAAATGTACGATGGATTCATAATTTTGAAAACACAAGGGATTTGTTTGTAGTTAAATTATATTTAAGTGTGCAACACCAAAAATAACAAAAACAATTGTGAACAGAACAGGGTTTTATATATTTATTCATTCATTCATCCGTCAATTCGTCCGATCGTTCGTTCGTTCATTAGTTCGTTCGTTCGTTCGTTCGTTCGTTCGTTCGTTCGTTCGTTCGTTCGTTCGTTCGTTCGTTCATTTATTTATTAATTCATTATGATTCATTCATTGTTTTATTCATTCATTCATTCATTTCTCTGTCCGTCCGTATGTTCGTTCGTTCGTGCGATCGTGTGTTCGTTCGTTCGTTATTTCATTGATTGATTGATTGATTGATTCATTCATTCATTCCTTCATTCATTCATTCATTCATACATTCATGCATTCATTCATTCATTCATTAATTCATTCATTCGTTCATTCATTCATTCATTCATTCATTCATTCATTCATTCATTCATTCATTCATTCATTCATTCATTTATTTATCTATTTATTTATTAATTTATTTATTTATTTATTTATTTATTTGTTTGTCTGTTTGTTTGTTTGTGTGTTTGTTTGTTAGTTTGTTTGTTTGTTTGTCTGTTTGTTTGCTTGCTTGCTTGCTTATTTATTTATCTATATATTTATTTATTTATGTATTAACTAATTTATTTATTTGTAATAGTTAATTCATTCATTCACTCACTCACTAACTCACTCACACACTGACTCACTCACTCACTCACTCACTCACTCACTCACTCACTCACTCACTCACTCACTCACTCACTCACTCACTCACTCACTCACTCACTCACTCACTCACTCACTCACTCACTCACTCACTCACTCACTCACTCACTCACTCACTCACTCACTCACTCACTCACTCACTCACTCATTCATTCATTCATTTATTTATTTATTTATTCATTCAGTCCACCGTACGTTTGTTAGTTCGTTCGTTTGTGCGCTTGTGCGTTCATGCGTTTGTTCATTGGTTCGTTCATTCCTTTATTTATTAATTTAGTAATTAATTTTGTTTTGAACTTTATGCAATTCTTTTCTTTATAAATATCTGTGTGTAAAAAAATACTAAAGAAGAAAATGTTTGTATAAAAAACGTTCCAAATTGAAATACCGTCAATAACTAAAAAGTATATATTTAATAGAAGCGCGATAAAACCATCCCGGTCATTCATTAAGATGCTTAAAAGTATTAAATTGATACAATTATTTGCCATAATGTATGTCTATGTTCATGTGTGTACATTCAAAACTTGTTCTTATGTAGAAGTCTTTAGGTAAATATCATTTGTGAAGTAATATTGGTGCTTTTCACAGTTAAATACAAGTTTAAACTGTCAAAGACGAGAACATATTTCAAGGCACGTTATGAAAGAACTAAGTAATTTATGCGCAAATTCGGTTTCTAATTTACAGCACATACTGCATGTGAAATAAATATTCGCTAGCGAAATATCTAATGGGACAGAGACGCAATTATATTATATTCCTGTATACGGTTTTTAGTCTGAACTTATCTGTTCACCTTTAAGTAAGACATAAACTGCCTCCATGCTATGCGAATTAATTGTTTTATTATTTATTTAATTGTATTTGTCGTCCTCATTAAACTCGCGGTGTTCTTTGTTTCTTCCAGAAAATCAATTCTTCGACTTTGATGTCGTCTATACTCTTCAATTTAAAAGTCAACGGCGCTATTTTCAGATGTTTATTTCAAAATTGGAATCCATGCTATTTTGCATATGCTGTATAAACAATACTCCCAATAAAACAGCGGAAGTCTGCACTGTGTATTAGCAACCCGCTGCGGTGATCCCTTTCTTATCCTTTTTAGCGTCAGGTTATCACACACAGATCAGAGATCGGCCGGTTCCCCTCATAACTTAGTCTGACTTAAATTTTCTGTCGTAAAGTATTGTGGTTATATTTTTCATTAAGAAAACGCAAGAAGTCATATATGTATGATTAAAATTCGTGGAAAGACAAATGCGTCTTTACAACAAAATATTTATCGCTTCCATTATCGTAGTTAAGGTATGTTAACAACTATTTTAACAATTAATGTAATTTCATATCTTAAAAATAAAGACAGCCACACCTGAGTTAATTTATATACTTTTTTATATAAATTGCAACATAGAAAGGGTCAGAAAAATAAGCCGTGACATTTGTTTTCGAATTTTCGTATTGCGTAACAATAGAAATAACGGTTATCACCACTATTAAAAGCGGCCTAATCATATTTCGGGTCCGATTAACAGGAAATTGTAGCATGACACACCCACATCAAAAACCCTGTTAACACGAGATGTCATAAAGTACCCAAGACCCCCCTCCTGCTGCTACGAAACGATCATTTTTTAACCTTCATCCATCATTTATTTAATCATTGTTTTAACGTGGCAGCATTAACATAATATGCATATTATATAATATAAAGTACAAATAATCATAAAAAATATATCAAACATAAAATAAGAAATTACAATAAAAAAATAAAAATGATGATGATGATGATGATGATGATGATGATGATGATGATGATGATGATGATGATGATGATGATGATGATGATGATGATGATGATGATGATGATGATTATGATCATAATGATGATGATGCTGCTGATGATGAAGATGATGATGGTGATGATGATGATGATGAAGATGATGATAATGATTATGATGATGATGATGATGATGATCATCATCATCATCATTATCATGATCATAATGATGATGATTGTTATGATGATGAACATGATGATGATGATGATGATGATGATGATGATGATGATGATGATGATGATGATGATGATGATGATGATGATGATGATGATGATGATGATGATGATGATGATGATGATGATAATGATAATGATGATGATGAAGATCATGAGGACGATGATCATGATGATGATGATGATAGTCTAAAGGCCTTAGAATCAAAGAAAATAATTAAATAACGAACGAACGAACGAACGAAGTAACGGACCAACTAACGAATGAACCAACGAACAAACCAAAGGACAAAAAACGGACGGACGGACGGGCGAACGAACAAACAAATAATAAATAATTAAAAACATAAATCATTAAATAAATAAAAATGAATGAGTGAATGAATGAATGAGTGAATGGGTTAGTGAATAAATGAATAAATTAATAAATGCGAAAAAATGAATAAAAAAATCAATGAATAAATGAATAAATGAGTAAATGAATAAATGAATAAATGAATAAATGAATAAATGAATAAATGAATTAATGAATGAAAGAAAGAAAGAAAGAAAGAACGTGCGAACGAACGAACGAACCAATGAACAAATGCACGAACGCACAAAAACGCACGAACGAACGAAAAAACGAAAGGACGGACGGACTGAATAAATGAATAAATAAATGAATGAACGAACGAACACACAAACAAACGAACAAACAAACGAACGAACAAACTAACAAAAGAACGAATGAGCGAAAGAACGAACGAGCGAACGAAAAGAACAAACCGAAGAACGAACAAACAAATCAATGAACAAACGCACGAACTCACAAACGAACGCACGAACGAACGAGCGAACAAACGGACGGACGGATGAATGGATGAATAAATGAATAAGTAGATAAATAGATAAATGAATAAATGAAAACTAACGAATCCCTAGTGTTTTCAAAATTATTAATCTATCGTACATTTGTCATGAATGACAAATAAACCACGCGGCAACAAGATTCAATATAGTATTTATTATATTCAATCTCAAAATGTTCCGAATTCCTTAAATAAAATAAATATTTATAACCAATATTTAAATTCTTTATTGAGTTCAAGACCTAAATATGCATTTTCTTGCATTATCATTTTAATAAATAATCGAGAAGATCGCGATACCGTAGCCTATTCCGTTTTCCTTCTGTTTAGTTATAGAACTTTCAGCAAGGTTATCTATCGAAATGTTATCGCGTTAGCCTCTTACCCCATTCCAAATGGTATGATGGTAATACCATTGCCTGTCCGTACAACGTAATTCCGTTAACCTAAGGCCTGTTGAACAGAACAACTCGAGTCGTATCGGGTGAGTTACAACATTTTAAATAACTCTTTTGACCAGTAATTCTTTTCAGCTCAATTTAACAGTGAAAAATGCATCTTATATCACTTTAAACCAAGAAATAAGTTTATTACACTTTCGGGCGTTATTACAATTCAGGGCGACACGCGATTGTAATAATGTAATAGTCTGGATTACCTGCCCCTTTGTATACAAAGAGTCAGGCACAGACGAAGTAATGGCGGACGCGATGGAAATAGTAAGTTAAATAGCAAATATTAAAAGGTGGTTCGTTTTGAAAGTATTTATTTCCCGATCAGTATTATAATTAATTATTTCAATGGTATGAATCATTTTCACGGAACGATTGATTTTGTATGAGATATTTCATTCTTCATAAGTTGAATAGTTTTCGGATAAATTAATGGAAAATGTAATTTCGGATAATATACAAGAGGAAGAAAATGACATGTGCGGGACTAAAACCTGTGATCATCATTATTCTATTATGACTACCGACTGAGCTTAAATCGAGATGCTTGTAATTTTCCATGGTGGGATAATAATCCTGTGTAACAAAGGTCTAATAATTTACTATTTAGACTAGCCCTGACACTACACTTCTTTCTTCTTTTTTTCAGGTTATAAACAGCCAGTCAATTACAGATGCTTTGCAGAAATATTGTTCAGAATTCCAAACTAATATATCAGAGCTCAAACCACTACAGTTTAAAGCAGTACAAACATTATTATCAAAAAAAGACTGCATCTGTGCTCTACCCACTGGTTATGGCAAATCATTAATTTACGAAATTTTACCTTTTATTGTTCCAAAATGTATTGTGATTGTTATTGTGCCTTTAAATGCCATAATAGAACAGCAAATACTGAAACTCTATGGACAATCTTTTTCTATGTCTATGAGTATAGACACTGTTGACTTATCAATTACCAAATATTTTTTCTTTCATCCAGAGACTGTTTTAAACTCTCTTGAAGTGAACAAACTATTTCGCTCTGTTAAATTTCAAGATTATAACAAGTTTCTTGTAATCGACGAGGCTCATTGTGTTATTGAATGGGGCGGAGAATTTAGGAAGGACTTTAAAAGAATATACCAACTGAAGTCTCTTGTAAGTTGCCCAATTCTTGCTTTGTCAGCAACAATAACAAAAGCAGGTCAAACTGAAATTGCAAAATGTCTGCATTTGACTAACTATGAAGTTGTAAGTGCTAGCCCTGCAAAAGACAACATTAAGATGGTCGTTATGAATCGTCCTAGTCCAAACTCCAAAGGGAATACCTCATTTACACCATATGACTATATATTTGTACCGGTTTTGCAACAACTGAAGAGTGAGATTGATAATTTTGAAATAACTATTGTATATTGTAAGACAATTAATTGGATTGGTTATGGATATGAACTTGCAAAGCAAATACTTGGTGATGAATTCTACTCAGGAAAACCATCGGAGAAAACTGCAAGAGTCATGATGTACCATTCATCTATGGAAGGCTCTGATGGGAAGGTACGATGTTGTATTATTAGGTTTACAAAAATACAGTCAGTAATATGAAAATCAATCATAGTATAAAATTGCATTATTTTGTTTTTCTAAATTGCCCAATTTACATATTTTAAATATGTAGTTTCAGTAAATATGACACTAGTTTAATTGTTACTTGTCAGAAACTATTTAGTAAGGTTGATGTTTTATTATGAATGGATCTAGTTTTATCTTTGAGCCATCAACATGCAAAGTATTTATATGTTGTTTCTTTTCAATAATTTTCAGTTGAAGAAACATATTGTTGAGACGTTACAGACTGAAAGGTCTACGATCCGACTGATAATTGCATCTGTGGCTCTAGGCATGGGTGCAGATTTGAGGCATGTTAAGAGGGTGATTCATGCTGGACCTCCTACTTCCTTAGAAAGTAAGTTTAGGTATTTAAAGATAGTAAACAATTTCAAAAAAGTTTATTTCATAGATATTTATCAACATTGAAATGCTTTGAGTATTATACCAAAAGTAGTGTAACGAACACAGCATTCAACAACATTGGTCATAATGTTAGCATAATTAAGCTCCAATATTAGATATAAAAGTCAACAAAACAATTTGAAGTTTGAGCAATGAGCACAGAATTGAGCATTGAGCACAAACAAGTTAATAAAGTTTTGATCTGCTGATGCAAACAAACTGACCTCAGTACTGACCCAAGCTTATATGATTTTATTTTGTGTTTTAAGTTCTATTCTGTGCTCTCAGCTCAAACATAACACATAATGTCACATATAATCCTAATTTTTTCTGGAGCTGTTTATTACCTTTTAACAAAGTTTTCCTAAAACTAGAAACAATTTTCCTAATATTTTTACCAAAATGTACAATTGTAAACCAATGAATATCTTGAAAATCTTCATATATAGTGTTTTTCCCAGGAGGGCGAAGGGCCATGTTGCAGTAAATTCAAAAAGGGTATTTTAACGCGCCGTTTATGCAAAAAAAGGCAAAGATACGCGTGGTTCCTTTTAAGCTATGAAAGTACTGTTATATATAATTACTTATCAATGATAACGGCTATGGGTATACTTGTATAGGTTATTTTTACTTATCAATTATAATGTGATTACAACATTTATCATTAAGTTGAAGACAAATAAGGTCATAAGGCAATAAAGATCTTATCGATAAGGGCGCGTGGCGAGTTCTGCCTTTGAATAGGGTGGCGTTCCGGGAGGGCGGCATGGCACATCGCCACGCTAAGAGGGCCTGGGAAAAACACTAATATATACACACATTATATTTGCAGCTTATATACAAGAGATCGGCAGAGCAGGAAGAAGCCATGATGATGCCCTGGCCATTCTCTTCTTTAACAAATCAGACATTGCATCTGAACATATGACCAGAGAAATGAAGGACTATTGTGTAAACTCAACTATCTGCCGAAGAAGTTTAGTTAACCAGTATTTTGGTTTTGAAACTCAGGAAGTCAAACAGTTTTCAATTTGTTGTGATTTGTGCAATAATGAACTGGGGATAGAATATGATTTTAGTAAACTGTCAGCTAACTAAAAGCATACATAGCTTAGTTTTCTTAAACTTCACCATGACTCGTAAGCACTATTTTTTATAATTTTTATTACAATTACTGTTGCTGGTTACACCATCCCCTTAAAATAGGGTTGGTTAGTTGGCAACTGTTTTTATTTTTATTTTTGGATGATAAAATTGTATTTTATGATTGTACTGCTTAACAAGATATTTTGTAGAATCATTTGATATCTTATCCTCTCACCTAATTTATTTAATGCCCTTTTGAAATCTGGTGTTTTTCCTAACTGTTGGATGGAAGGTAAGGTTTTTCCTCTCCACAAAAAAAAATGTTAATAATGTAAATAATTACTGAGGGATAGTTTTGAATAGCTCACTAAACTTCTTCGGCAGATAGTTGAGTTTTCCAAAATATGTACGGGCATATTTTTAGGCAACAAGTAGTAGATGTTTTTAATCAATCTTGGTTCAATAGTGTATCTGCAACTCATTCTTAACATTCATATTGCCATTTTTAACAACATATAAAGTTATATTCTTATTTAGACTTTGTTACAAAAAAGTATAGTATTTGTATCAAATTTAAACCATGTTTTTTATTTGTTTCATATTGCAAAGTATTATCTGTTTAACATGTAGCGTGACATTTTATTTTTTAAACTATAAATCATAAGATTGTTATTTTTTTATTGATTTCATTGCTAACACATAGTTAAATCTTGTTATTTATGCATAATATGTCTTTGAATTTTTGTTTAAATAGCAGCGAGTATAGTATATTTGTTTTAACTTTTTCATTGTTAAAGCATAAGCTTAAATCTTGTAAATGAATTTTTTAAAGTAATTTACCGGTTCTATATGAATAGGACCTTCTTGAAACATTTAAGTACATTTATTATTTTATATACACTTTGTGTGTATTTATTGTTAAGTATTGATTCGTGATATACACTATCTGCATCATTTACTTTTTTTTCTTCACTGTAAAGATTGAAGTCTTAAATTTGGCTTAATCTGTTCTGCAAAAAATAATAGTTTTATTAAAAATAAGATTTGTTGATTAATTGAATTTTCACATCTTTTTAGGAAAGTCTATCCTCGAATATTTTAGATATCTTAAATATATTTGATTAGGTTGATTTTTTTATCATTTATGTTTGATGAAAATTTATATATTCTATGTTGACTTAATGCAAATGTTAGTAAGGAGAGTGCGTATGGGTGAAAATGTGTGAGAATGGTACGGGAGTTTCGTGATTTATGATTATAAATTAACATTTGATTATAACGATATACCATGTAGTATAAGTTACCTAATAAAGGTCTGTTCTGTTCTTAATTGTGCTTCTATGCTTATTTTACTTAAAAAAAAAATCAAATATACCTTAAAAAGAACTTATTTATAAATAATTGACTTTTGACATATTTAAAGAAAGTGTCAATCAAAAAGATTGGGTGGGAATAGAAAAAAGAGGGTCAATCTGGTGACCAGAAACAAGATTGTTTTTTTCGGCCTTATGGGAAACAGTTTCTGTAATAAAAAATCCTTGTCTATAAAAATGTTTGTAAAATTTAAACATTCTATGTAATTTGAATAAAGAGTTCAGAACTATTAAGCATAACAATGTTACCATATTGCTTAACGTCCAATTTCATAATAAAACTTAATTTGGTTCTGAGAAATCCATTTGTGCAGTTCTACCGTGTTAATCTTCTTTACCGGATTTTTGGGACAGTGCTTCATTGAAGCAATTTGTCTTCCACACACATGCTGAAATGGCCTCACTTTTCTCAGGTCTTTAATAATTGCCTTTTCATCTTCAACAGATGACAACACTTTGTGCTTTTGAGCACGATGAACAACTTTTGTTTGTTCATCAAAGTTGTCACAGATTTTCTTCATACCATAAAATGCACAACTTCGTTTCCGCACTGAAGACTCGGACTTGTTAGAACACATCGCTTTCAGATGACCTTTTGTCAATCTAACCAGGTGTTCCATTTCTAAATCAGCTGGACTGTTTGTATCAAGTTTCCCCCCAGTATTAACAAACATTCCATACAAACTAGAATATGCCTGACTCTCACTTAACAAAGCAAATTGCTGACACAATAAACGAAGAATTTCAAGAGCATACTTCGATCTGGTGTTATGTCCTTTTAAGATGACCATAAGTATTTTCAGGACTGCCAGTAATCTATCTCTGTCTGGGTATTTTACCACATCATTCAATTCCATGAACAGAACACCTAGTTGTAGAACAAGGTTCGCATAGTCAGATGCTTTGTCACAGTATCCATGGTCCAAGTCACTATCAAGTTTACAAGCATCGAGAATTTTTTCTGTAACTGGTTGAACTACTTCCAATAGCCAAGAGGAGACTGAGTCATCATCATTCGGCAGATGAATATCAGGAACAGTATTGTAGTCATTAATGCCAAATTGCTCACATGCTGCCTCAATTATGTACGATTTGATAAAAGATACTGCCAGCTCTTTGCAATGATTATAATGGTTTTTAACGTCATTACCATCAGCATCTGTTCGAAGCAGACGAATCTTTTGTGCATGGAGTGTGAAGGGCTCTGTGTTTGTTGTATTATAGAGTTGTTGATAAAACAAAGTGAGAACAGACATCTGTAAATGGAAAAGCTCAAATGTAATTGGTGTCAAATGGTGAAATCTCTCCATTTCAGTAAGTGCTGCTGCTCTTAAGCGCTTAGCTCCTGAAAATCTTTCTCGAGTGAGTTGGTCTCCACCAATGTGCACCTCCATTGCTTCAACATTTGCCTGGTTGCAAACAGATATTACAAGATTTTCATAGGAGTCTAGTATTTCTACCACATCTGAATATTTCTGTTCATTTTTCGACATCACTGGGAGAGGAATGACTTGATTTTTTCTTCTAAACTCTGGAAATTCAGCAAACTCGCCTAGAAGGTGTTAAACTCATATTTTGTGCTATTGGGCTTTAACATAACATTTGAAAAAAAACACCAAACACAGTTGAAACAAATTGTACTTTTTGGCTTGTTTGTTCATTAGCTAAAGTCATTGCGATCATCTTTTGAACTAACGACAACTCCTGGTATCGTGTTTTCATCAAAATTCCAAACACAGTAGATATGACCGGTATAAGGCTCTGAACAGATTTTGTATTCCCTATCTTAGAAGTTGGTAGAGACACAGCCAAGAGAACATCAGCTAGCAATGGCTGTTGCTCTAATAATTCATCAATGAGTTCATGCCATTTAAATTCAGCCAGGTCACAGAAATCCTTTTGGGCCAAAACACTGTCCTTGTTGCAGCATTCTTTTGCTGCATATTCAATTTCATTTAAAAGTTCAACAATGATACTTCCTCTCAATGGAGAAGACAATATATGCCCTGCTACTTCTCTTGGAGAGCTGGAACCTGATTGAAGCAAAAAAAGTAAAATAATAAAAATAAAAATAAAACAAATACATGATAATATTGCTTGATAAACAAGTTTTTTTTTCTTTTAAAGAAATGCAATATAATTATATTTTAGCAAACATAAATGTATGTTTATATATCATAGACTTCTTAAAAAGTGTTTTATACATTATAAGCAGTCATTTCAAAAAATTAATTTGTTCAAATTGAATAAAAATTAGTCATATCTTTTAAAATAACAAAATATCTTATTGATAGCTGTTTTATATTTTTTATTTTATAAAATCACCCACCACTTTGCTACATTTATCATCTCCAACTGTTTCTGTTGTGTTACCAAAATTACTGCAGTTTAGTTTAAACAATATTTATTTTGAAAACATATACATATACCATGTACATATATAATACAATATCATACATATTTGTTAAGGATTGAAGAGATAGCTTAGCTAATTTAAAACTTCACTCCCCAGATGCAGTTTCCACTGCAGTGCTGGAACACTGGAAATGTAAAAACACGGCTCTATACTCCCATGGGATGGTGGGTGCAGTGGATACAAATGACTGGTGCATAATGCAATTAAACATTAATAATAATACTCACTTATTTTTTGTATGATCTCCTGTATCTCAGACTCTTTTAGCTCAGAGTAGGTCCTTAAACGTCTTAGTGCGGCCGTATTTACTGTTTCAGCACACACATTCGTTGTCTGAAATGACCATTATCAGTTTTTGATTTGGGGTTGAACATTGTTGTTTGAGGCAACATGCAATACTCTAGTTTTATTATATAAATTTGACTAGCAATTGAACGACAAAAGATACCATATAAACCATTTAGTATTAATAAAATTCTGTGTGAACTATATCATGTGTATCGGTAACACAATTTAGATTTATCAAAAACTACTTCAACTATTCATGTCCATACAATAACACTGAAAAGAAATCTGGCGCATCAGTATGTTGCACTAACTTTAGGTCATCATATAACAGTTTAAAAACAGATCAAATCACATTGTCAAATAAACTTACATTTACATACTAGTGAGAAGTTGATTATCAGTAGCTTGTACATAAAATATTGTATTTAACTTACCCCCTGCAGATTTTTCCGTGGTTCAAAAAAAAACCAGTCTTGTTTGTTAGACCTGAAACATTTAATATTCCTTTACTTAAAACTATAAATATATCTCTGTTCTACCAAGCAAGTCATTTAAACATTCTGACAATATATTATTCATATTTTAAACATTTAAAGAAGTTGGTTCACAGACTTGTGAAATTTACACTATTAAATTAGTTGTGGTTGTCATATAATTTAGAATTTATGATTCAGAGCCCTTCTATCAATAAATTAACATTATTGGTATTGGAAAGAAATACCAAAAACCAAGTGAAGTTAGAAAATATGAATCAAATTTATAAAGATATTGGATACAAATTTCAAAGTCTGGGACAATTATTTTTAATAGTGCAATTTTCACAATTATGAGAATGAGCTTCTGATAAAATATGGTAATGGTAATTAAAGACTATTAATCAAACAAGGCAGTATAAAGTTATAATATAAGCAGCTTTCAGTTAAAACAGAAATAAAAATTTAACGGGTTCAAAAACAGCCTTTAAACAATGCATTTTTGAGAAAATAATTGGGTGAACAATGACTTCACCACTTGGGTGGGTAACTGATTTCCTAGCTGTATATTGTTTTAGACAATATCATCAAATTAACTTTCAGAATTAAATTTTACTTGCCTTTGCTTATTATTAAAAGACAAATCAGTCTGGGTTCCCACATTGTTTCCTTTTGTCTCTGACAGCGGCGTAAAATCCACAAATTCTTCATTAACAGAAGTACACATGGTGCTGTTACATGTACCAGAAAGATTTAACCGCCAGGCTGCCATCTTGCAGGACTTCCCTATATAAAGCACATGAGATGAGTACACAGTAATTAAGTCTGCAATGAAACAAAGACCATACCTACTATAACTACATCAAATAATAACCTTTAACAATAACTGCTTTACTGCACAAATGAACCACAGTCAACAGATACTGGGGCCTGGCCTAGTCATTAAAGACATATGTACAGCTTATGACATATAGTAATGACAGTTTTCTAAATTCAATTTAATAAGCATGATTCATATGACATTATATCATACATAAATTAAAAATTGAGTGCCATGCCAGCAAAATAAGGAAAATATACTAATGTTATCACTGTTTAAGAATCATTATTTACCTGTTCTGTTTTTTCCACCAAACATGTTGTTCATTGCAATTGCGCAGTTGTTCCAGAAACTGTTTTCTGACTCGCCATCTTTTCGTAATGTCTGACTGTATTCTCTCAGAAAGGATGTCTCATCAAGGGACCATTTGTTGTGTCTGGTTTTTTCATCCTAGATCAGCGATGAAACATGAAAAGTTGAGTGTGTAATGGCAAAGATGAAAAAATGATTGATGGGCTTTTGCTTAAATAGTTTATATGAATGAAGAGTGGTTTATTTGATCTTTGAATTAAAATTTTAGCCCATGTCCTAATGCAAAGAACTTAATATTAATGGCATAAATAAAATAAATAAACAACAAGACAGTGTTCTAATAAGCAAGCCTATGTTAAAAGATAGTATATTTACCAAATGATGGTACTTAATAAGTTATATTTTGTGTGTTTAACAAATTTTACAATTGGTTGAAGAGATTTCACAATTATAAAAATACAATTGAATTATTATAGAAAAGAAAGTAGTACTAGAAAGTGAAAAATAATCACCAGTTCAATCCTTTTAGGTTCATGTGTAGGTGTTTGTCCTGTGGGAGTTGACACTGCCCTCTTGCTTCCTCGTTTCGGAGGGGTACTTGAGTCTTTGGGGGCACAGGAACTGTATATGTGATCTGGGCCAGACCTACTCCCGATCACTTGAAACCCAGACACTCTCTCCCCTTTTATATAAGTATGATCCATCTGAAATATGATTTATGAATTAATAAAATAACTTAGTCTTGAAAACCATGAACCATTTTTAATGGAGTTTAGAAAAGATTTTTAGAAGCATTTTTGTTAATCTGGGAAAAGCAGGTCTGAAATTCGACTGTGGTTAAACTGGAAAAAGGCCTGAATACATAAAGATGCAATGTTAATCAAAGATAACCACACCGCAATGCATTCATATTTGTCACACTACTCAAACATACGTCAGAAATACAGTATGTTACAAACTTACTCAGACATCCGAAATAACACTATCTGTGTACTTGTCCGAAACATACTCAGGTTATGGAACATTAATTAACTCTTATATGCGGAAGAACTCGAAAAAAAGGAAGAACGTTTACAGAATGAAATATATGCATCTCGATTGAAAAATGAATGAGAGCCCGACGAACCACTTTTTAAAAATATTTGGTTAACTTACTATTATCATCGCGTCGGCCATTATTCCGCTCATGCCAGACTTCTATTTGTTTACAATAGAAGCTGGGCACCAGACCAATAATGTAATAACTTTATTACAATTGAGTTTGTATGAGAACACCTTTGTTGTCATTCATAGGTAGTATTACCTTATTAAGATACACTTTTACATACATGTATACACTATATTTCGCAATAATATGTGTTTGAAAATGCGATAAGATGCAATTTTACACCAAGAAATAAGTTTATTACACTTTCGGTCGTTATAACAATTCAGGTCGACAAGTAATTGTAATAATGTAATAACTTTATTACAATTGAGTTTGTATGTGAACACCTTTTTGTCATTATAGGTAGTATAACCTTATAAATATACATGTTTTATATACATGAATACACTATATTTTGCAATAATTTGTGTTTGAAAATGCGATCAGATGCAATTTTAAACCAAGAAATAAGTTTGTTACACTTTCGGGCGTTATTACAATTCAGGTCGACAAACAGTTGTAATAATGTAATAACTTTATTACAATTAAGGTTGTATGAAAACACCTTTTTTGTCAAGCATAGGTCGTATTGCCCTATTAATATATATTTTATATACATGTATGCATTATATTTGACAATAATCTGTGTTTGAAAATGCGATAATATGCAATTTTAAACCAAGAAATAAGTTTATTAAACTTTCGGGCGTTATTACAATTCAGGTCGACAATCAATTGTAATAATGTTATAACGTTATTACAATTGAGTTTGCACGAAAACACATTTTTTTGTCATTCATAGGTAGTATTATCTTATAAAGATACATTTTCATATACATGTATACAATATATTTTGCAAAAATATGTGCTTGAAAATGCGATAAGATGCACTTTTTAAACCAAGAAATAAGTGTATTACACTTTCGGGCGTTATTACAATTCAGTTCGACGCGCGATTGTAATAATGTAATAACTTTATTACAATTGAGTTTGTATGAGAACACCTTTATGTCATTCGTAGGTCGTATTGCCCTATTAATATATATATTATATCCACGTATGCATTATATTTTGCAAAACTCTGTGTTTGGAAATGCGATCAGATGCAATTTTAAACCAAGAAAAAAGTTTATTACACTTTCGGGCGTAATTACAATTCAGGTTGTCACGCAATTGTAATAATGTAATAACTTTATTACAATTGAGTTTGTATGAGAACACATGCTTTGTCATTCATAGGTCGAATTACCTTATAAAGATACATTTTTATATACATGTATTCACTATATTTTGCAAATATATGTGCTTGAAAATGCGATAAGATGCACTTTTAAACCAAGAAATAAGTTGATTACACTTTCGGGCGTTATTACAATTCAGGTCGACACGCGAATGTAATAATGTAATAACTTTATTGCAATTGAGGTTGTATGAGAACACCTTTTTGTCATTCATAGGTCGTATTGCCCTATTAATATATATTTTATATCCATGTATGCATTATATTTGGAAATTATCTGTGTTTTAAAATGCGACAAGATGCAATTTTAAACCAAGAAATAAGTCTATTTCACTTTCAGGCGTTATTACAATTCAGGTCGACAAGCGATTGTAATAATGTTATCACTTTATTACAATTGAGTTTGTATGAGAACACATGTTTTGTCATTCATAGTTCGAATTACCTTATAAAGATACATGTTCATATACATGTATACACTATATTGTGCAAAAAAATGTGTTTGAAAATGCGATAAGATGCACTTTTAAACCAAGAAATAAGTTTATTACACTTTCGGGCGTTATTACAATTCAGGTCGACAAGCGATTGTAATAATGTAATAACTTTATTACAATTGAGTTTGTATGAGAACACCTTTTTGTCATTCATAGGTCGAATTTCCTTATAAAGATACATGTTCATATACATGTATACACTATATTGTGCAAAAATATGTGCTTGAAAATGCGATAAGATGCACTTTTAAACCAAGAAATAAGTTTATTACACTTTCAAGCGTTATTACAAATATAGGTCGACGCGCGATTGTAATAATGTAATAACTTTATTACAATTGAGTTTGTATGAGAACACCTTTTTGTCATTCATAGGTCGTATTGCCCTATTAATATATATTTTATATCCATGTATGCATTATATTTGGAAATAATCTGTGTTTTAAAATGCGACAAGATGCAATTTTAAACCAAGATTATTATTTTTTCGCTTTCGGGCGTTATTACAATTCAGGATGTCAAGCGATTGTAATAATGTAATAACTTTATTACAATTGAGGTTTTATGAGAACACCTTTTTGTCATTCATAGGTCGTATTGTCCTATTAATATATATTTTATATCCATGTATGCATTATATTTTGCAACAATCTGTGTTTGGAAATGCGATCAGATGCAGTTTTAAACCAAGAAAAAAATTTATTTCACTTTCGGGCTCTATTACAATTCAGGTTGTCACGCGATTGTAATAATGTAATAACTTTATTACAATTGAGGTTGTATGAGAACACCTTTTTGTCATTCATAGTTCGTATTGCCCTATTAATATATATTTTATATCCATGTATGCATTATATTTTGCAACAATCTGTGTTTGGAAATAAAATCAAATGCACTTTTAAACCAAGAAATAAGTTTATTACACTTTCGGGCTGTTATAACAATTCAGGTCGACACGAGATTGTAATAATGTTATAACTTTATTGAAATTGAGGTTGTATGAGAACACCTTTTTGTCATTCATAGGTCGTATTGCCCTATTAATATGTATATTATATCCACGTATGCATTATATTTGGAAATAATCTGAGTTTGGAAATGCGATCAGATGCAATTTTAAACCAAGAAAAAAGTTTATTACAATTTCGGGCGTTATTACAATTCAGGTTGTCACGCAATTGTAATAATGTAATAACTTTATTACAATTGAGGTTGTATGAGAACACCTTTTTTGTCATTCATAGGTCGTATTGCCCTATTAATAAATATTTTATATACATATATGCATTATATTTTGCAATAATCTGTGTTTGAAAATGCGATAAGATGCGATTATAAACCAAAAGATAAGTTTATTACACTTTCGGGCGTTATTACAATTCAGGTCGACAAGCAGTTGTAATAATGTAATAACTTTATTACAATTGGTTTTGTATGAGAACACATTTTTTGTCATTCATTGGTCGTATTACCTAATTAAGATACATTTTTATATACATATATACACTATATTTTGCAAACATATGTGCTTAAAAATGCGATAAGATGCAATTTTAAACCAAGAAATAAGTTTATTACACTTTCGGGCGTTATTACAATTCAGGTCGACACGCGATTGTAATAATGTAATAACTTTATTACAATTGAGGTTGTATGAGAACACCTTTTTTGTCATTCATAGGTCGTTTTGCCCTATTAATAAATATTTTATATACATATATGCATTATATTTTGCTATATTCTGTGTTTGAAAATGCGATAAGATGCGATTTTAAACCAAAAGATAAGTTTATTACACTTTCGGGCGTTATTACAATTCAGGTCGACAAGCAGTTGTAATAATGTAATAACTTTATTACAATTGTTTTTGTATGAGAACACATTTTTTGTCATTCATAGGTCGTATTACCTAATTAAGATACATTTTTATATACATATATACACTATATTTTGCAAACATATGTGCTTAAAAATGCGATAAGATGCAATTTTAAACCAAGAAATAAGTTTATTACACTTTCGGGCGTTATTACAATTCAGGTCGACACGCGATTGTAATAATGTAATAACTTTATTACAATTGAGTTTGTATGAGAACACCTTTTTGTTATTCATAATTCGTATTACCCTATTAATATATATATTATATCCATGTATGCATTATATTTTGCAATAATCTGTGTTTGGAAATGTGATCAGATGCAATTTTAAAGCAAGAAAAAAGTTTAATACACTTTCGGGCGTTATTACAATTCAGGTTGTCACGCAATTGTAATAATGTAATAAAGTTTATTACAATTCAGGTCGTTATTACACTTCAGGTTGTAACACCGCTGCATATATTTATTGAAGAAAAATATGGCGAACATTTATTTAATACAGATACGCCGAAAAATGAAACTGGTGGCTAAGTTTATTTCAATAGCATACTATTTTAATGGACCGTTTCTCAAATAAGACATTCACTTACGGGAAAATAAAACAAATGCTATTACTGTTTATCTTAGACAAATACTCTTATTTAAAGAGTTGGTTTTATTTACACTAATGTTCTTATTTATTTTATTTAATGCAAACTGCGATTGTCTTTCCTATTTATTTCATCGCAACGTTCACAGCAGTTAAAACTAGAGCTTCGTCACAGACGTAACGTATACACCCACATGCTGCATTGACACAGAATATTTTGGATGCTGTCTTCAAATAAACAAGAGAAGCTAATTTATGGCGATTTGTAAGAATTATTATGCCATTATCATTTATAGCCATTTTGACATTTGAACTTTTGAATTCTTTCGCGTGACACACCGTCCAATGATTGTGAAATAAATGTACTGAGTAATTTTAAAATCTCACAATGAACGACATAGTTATGGCCCGGACAAGATCATTTATGGCAATTTTTGACCTTTGAACTAAAATGTTGAATGCGATTTTTGCGAACTCCAAGGGTGACCTTTACCTTGGAGATATCGACGTACTTTTTTCGCATGACACAACGTCCCATGATGGTAAACAAATGTGCCAAGTAATTTTAAAATCTAACGATAAATGAAATAGTTATGGTCCGAACAAACATTCGGTTTGAAACGCACTTGGTGACCCTGTGACCTAGTTTTTGACCCGGCATGACCCATATTTAAACTTGACCTAGACATAATCTAGATACTGATCAAAGTTGGTAAGATCGGATGAAATTTTAGGGACAGACCGACAGACCGAACGACAAAGTAATGGTAATGGGGGATTAAAATTAATATAATTAAATATAACAAAGTTGCTACATTTTCAATTGTACTCGTAACCAAATAAACATGAAATGTTAAATACAATTATCGCTGATTGTAAAAGTGCTGGTTAATATGTTGACTTTTGGATGAGGTGTTGACAATAAACAGTATCCAGATTAAGTTTGCAAATCCAGATTATTCACAAACTTATTTTTGTTATTAATTGAACGAGTGTAATGACATTTTCCATATTTGTATGGGGCAATGAGTACAAACATTAGAAGAATTTTAAATGTTTTTGAAAATTGGAGTTATTTGATGATAAAGTTGCCATCTCCCGTGGAATTCCAACGAGGTTTTGGCTACCCCGTTAATTATTGCATTTCTCCCACGGGTGTTTTTTCCAGACTGGAGAATTTTTCCAATATTTTCCAGAAAATGTAATTAAAATATTTTGTTTTGTTTTCTGTTTCAATGTTTACAAATACACATGCTTAAGTCATAATTGTAAGAAATATGTACTTTAGTCCGAAAATAAAGTGTTTGTATATTTTCTTTTTGCGTGGGATTTTGATGGGTACTCCCGTCAAAACCCATTTCCATTAAAAAAAAAACGCGGGATTTTGACAGGCGCTCCCGTCAAACACCCATTTTCAATGAACACCCATTTTCAATGAACACCCATTTTCAATGAACTCCCATGTCCAGTAACTCCCATGGAAGTTTGACGGGAGCCTCCTGTCTAAATCCCATTTACAAAGAACCGGGGCCACCCATAGTACTTAAATACAAATGCAACACCTTTTTGAGTAATCTTGGATGTATTTTAAATTCAAAGTACAGTAAACATCAATCTAATCAATAAAAAAATATCACTTTTAGGCATTTTCCAGCTTCCTAACTAAATTCAATATTTTGATTTCTATAGATGTGTTCTAATTATTTAGTTCTCTTTTTTTCCAATAATTGATTTTCAATAATAATCTACTATCTAATATACTATATTATAAAATATATGTATATTGACTCATGTCACGGTCTTCCAACCAGAAATTAAACACAAATTTGTCCATATAAAAGTACACTGTTGTTAAACAATATTTTTGAGCTAATGCGATGTGGTAACCATATGCTTTCTTTAATAAACATTGCAAATTTTATGTTAAAATGTGTTTATCTAGTCAAATCATTGGCTTGCAATATACTGAATATTTTAAGGTCACGAAAATATGTGACAACCAGATTGAATTTTAACAAGATCGTTGCACCATCCTCACGCGAGTACCAGTACTTGCTGCTCTGACAAATGTTTGTCCAAGATTCATGTTAAAATTCATCATGTCTGTGGACGAACATGTTGTCACAGTTCATAAATATCCACACATAAGACTGACAATTACTGTAAACCGTTTGGATTGATTGTATATCTCTTGCGTAAACAAGTATTTATTTATTTGTTTTGTATTTTATGTATTTACTAAAACAAACATTTTGTTGGTCAAATGTTTAAAAAAAAATCCATTAATAGATCAATGATGAAATAATTCACATACTTAAGTGCAATTCAGTGATGTTACAGTACTGTTGTCTGTGTGGTTAATCAGGTGTACTGTAGATTATTTTTAATTATTGATCATCCATTTTCACACCAGGTGGATAACGTCTACTGCTTTGTTGAGGCTTGAAAAGCCACACGTTGTGTGCATGTATTGTATTTCTTAGTTCCTTCCTCACCTAAATAATTACATGACATTGTGTGATGATGCATATGCTTTATCATGCTTATGACAATGTGTGGACCTGGAGCTCTGCAGTTAAGACTCGAAAAAGTTAGGAATAACTTTAAATATATTAAGAGCTTTATTTGATGCATTAATCTCTGGCTCAATGAAACACATATTTTAAAGTTGACATGGTCTTGAGCCAGAGTACCGTTTAAGCCCCAACAATATTGTATTATCACCACCAAACAATTTACATTGACCCAGAATGGGAATCAAACACTGGTTGCTGGTGTAACTGCACCAAATTGGCCTTTATTATCAGGCGATCAATTTTTCGTAAATGAAAATCCAACGTGGACACTTTTTCGCATTATAATTATCATTAACATGCATTATTTTAACTATGTTGTATTGTTGATTGTGTGCTGATCATAATGAATTACAATTAAAATATTGTGTGTATTTATATTTCAGCACTGAAAAAATCATCTTATCAGTTGAAGATCAGTATCATATATATTATTGGATCGTTGTACAATACCTGTGAAAAAAGCTACACAGTGGTGAGTACTTTTCAAATAAAAGGGGACTTGTTCACATACTACCAATGAACTGTGTTAAACTTAATGTCTGTTGAACTGTTTCGGGGAATAAAAAGCAACCAGACACTCACCTTGTCACGTATATTCCCTTTTGTTTGCTATAATTTATTGAATTTAATTGACAACATTGTGTTGCCTGTTTATAAAAATTAGTGTATACTCATAAAGAGAGGGTTTTTTGTTTTGTTAATAAGCAATATAAACAACATCATTTATGTTAAGTAAAACACTGAAAGATAAGAACAATTAACTATTGTATTAAATAAATTGTATTAACTGAAAGATTTAGCTATGTCTAAGAGTTAAATATCAAATAATAACGAGCCAAATAATCAGAGTGAAAATTAAAGCGATATTATGCCTGGGCATTTTTCATTGTTTAATTGAGCTGAAAAGAATAAACAGTTGTTTATAAAAAATATTCATCATATTCGATATTTTACATAACTGGACAGTCCTCTAAGCCGAAATGATCCGTAAAATAAAATAGTGTCTTTGTGTCGTATGAACGAATCTGCACTGAAACTGAATTAAGATTCACATTGTAAATCGAGTCATTTTAGTCGTCAGTTGTCAAAACGAAAGTACGGTTGATATGCAAATGCATTATCTTTCTCTTTCCGGGATATTGCTTTATATAACTTTAATGACAACAAATACCTTGATTAACACCACAGTGAGTAACTTTCTCCTTGCTTTGGGGAAACATATCTTCCTGAAAAGTGGGGAATTGGGCCGAATATTTCCCACTATTGTTGCTAAAATAAATTCAAGGTGATGTGTTCTACAATATTTTATTTATTTTATAAAACACTTAAGAAACTTAGAGGGACTATGGTTTAAAAGTACAGTCTTAAAAATCTAAAATCACGGTTTATTCAATAATTACAATTAACTGTTTAGATGGAGTATATTTTCTAGGGAAGGTATTTTGAGAAATTTATTTTGTAAATTGAGTTTTGTTTGTTAAGTCCTAATCTTTATTTAATTTTGTTCTTATTGTTATCAACTGACTTCAAAATAATGAGAATGTTCAATGTAATTGTATTGAAATAAAGAATCTTAAAATCATGTCATATCCATTATGACATTCCAGTCATTAGTTAGAACTCAGTTAAATGATCCTTTTTTTGCCCATTTCTCATTTTGTCTTATTTATTTTATGCCATTTATTGAATAATTATAATATAACATCACATTTACTAATATGATATAGTTTCAATTAAAAGTCATTTTTGTTGTCGTAGTTTCAATGTGTCATGCAATATTTTTGGCATTTTTTTTAAATTCAGTTACATGTAAGTTGTGTCAATGCCATCAGGGAATTCGTAGAAATATGGGATTTTAAGTAACCAAATGCATTGTTGGTGTGTACATCATAATTTTAGCAAGAAAATATTTTTCGGACACCGAATTAAGATAATTTTATGTGTTTTTTTTTATTAATTAATGCAGTTGTTTTTTACGAACAATATAATATCATCATTATTGAATGCCCATAATCTCTGAGCTGTTGGTTTTTTTAAAATAAATAACATTCTTGCAGTTGTTTCTATTTGTATTTAATGTCATTTATTAAAGACAAAAGCCAAATAGTGCCTTGTGCCCTCTTAAATACATGCATTCAGTCTTATCTGATTTTGTTACCTAAGACGCCTAGAGAGTAGAGAGATCCACGGTTTATTAGATGACACAGATCAGCAACTGATAAGCTGAAGGACACACTCCGCACAAATATATAATTATCTCCAGGTCATAATATATTGAGATATGAGATTTTGTCTTTTTAATTTTACATGAATAAGAAATAAGTTTGTTTCATTATTGAGGAAAACACGTATTATAATTATTGTTTTAAACAAGGTGTTGGCATGAAACGTCTATCAATTGTTTAGGTTTAATTTTTGAGAGTGATTGGCTAATAAATCTGCAATCTCACAAAGAAATTATTATAAGTTTAAGATACATAGTTTTATTTGTTTATAATACTACTGGCAATCTTCCTTTTTTCTACAATTCCTTTATACTTGTTGTTTATACAAGTATAAATATTGTATGTTTTATGAGTTTTCTAATGAGTTATAATGCTAGGGTCAAAATGTGTTTGAAAAAACACCAAAAAATATTTGTGCAAGTGGGGTGTCACTGGGCCAATTGTAATACTGCTCATTTCACACTATACAGTAAAACTTGTTGGTCAATGTCATAAGTTGGCAGTCATTTCGTCGAGCCCAAAAAAAGGAACTTTTACACAATGCAATATTCAGACTCATAATTTAAGATTCAATGTGACAGACTTACAATCGATATAAGGGCTTCTAAATGCTCACACCTCCCATAATAGATGATAAACAGTTTCTGCAGGGTTGCGACTTAACTTGAAATGTCAGGGAAATTTGATTTTTTTTTTCAAGGTCAGCGAATCTCTATAGTTTTGCCGGATAAATGTATCATCCATACTTTATCCAAGGTATCGTTCATTGAAGTGTAACGAGTGGAAATAAACAGTAGTTATACAGATATTTTTGTTTGTCAGTACGTAACTGTTTAAAACTACTTTCAAAACATGTAACTTTTGAGTATTATAATCCGTTATGATTTGGCAGTTACATAAATAATAATTATGTTGTGTGATCTACAATAATCAACTCCATAACACGTTTTTTTGTACAATTAACACATACATGAGTTGTATAAGTATTTAACATATGTAATGCTGACGAAAGTTATTCGTAATATTTGCTCACTTGAAATCAATGCATCAATACAAGAGAATGACTAGCATGAACATTAAAATACACTGTTAAAGCGACCGAAATGCATGCTTTTATTTTATTTGACCCTATCACCTTTAAAGAGCAAATACAATCCAAATTTACAAACATGTGTACAAGTGATCATCGGAAAACGTTTTCCTTCATATAGAGGTTTGAATCACAGATATCATTAGGACAAATCCGAGCAAAAACTGAATAATTATTTGTCACTAATCAATGGTATTTTAATGTCGTCGTATATCTATACTCAAACTGTCCAGCTCCGTGGCTATGAATCGGAAGAAATCATTTGGACCTCACACTAACAAATATGCTAAGTGTACTGTAATAATACCTAATATAGCCAACGACGTTTTGCCATCAAATGATATATATGTGCGTGTGTGTGTGTGTGTGTAAGTGTGTGTGTGCGTGCGTGCGTGCGTGCGTGCGTGCGTGCGTGCGTGCGTGTGTGTGTGTGTGTGTGTATAAAAAATTATATTATATTTTATTAAACAAATACATCTAGTATTAACACCTAATCAACGTACCTAATTCTTCTTCCATTGATTCTAATGAACCTGAAAAAAACCCGTTTGCAAGTCACAAACTTTAAAATGATGTGTACATTAAACAAAAATAATACTCAGAATAACATACGCATTGATGAGTAGTTCGATTAATTTATGCCATTATGGCGACTCTCAAATCACACTATCATGTTTCAATAAAACGATAAAGTTAACCAAAATAATTTGGTGTCGTATTTCTATGTATTTTTTGAAACCCAATCAGAATTCCTATCTAGAAGAGATGTGCTAAAACGTGGCTAAAATAATTAAAATATATATTTATTGAAAAAATATAAATAATATAAAAAAATGTAAATATGAAAGCCACAGACTTGAATCACGATCAACAAATTACTTAATACATTTCATGTAATAAATTAATCACATCGACGCAAATGTATAACAACTCGCCATCTAGCAAAACATGAAACATGCATTTTTATGCATATGGAAATCCGGTTTCGAGCAAGTTTCGAAATAATCGGTCCACACTTTGTAAAAACGCATGGTAGCAATGCTCTTAACTTCATTTTGATTCAAAAGCCATTTCATTATGAAACAAATCATTCTCAGTCAGAAGAAAATGGCAATGCGAAAATGTTGTTGTTCATGCAAAAGCGCATACATAATTACCTCTCTTTTCAATCTCTCGAGTTTTAGATGTTTCATTTGCACGTTCAAGCTTTGTCGATGCTGTTATTGCAAACTTTGAAACTAGAAAATACAATAAAGCAGTTAAATGCAAAAAGTATCTTGTACATATTTGTTGAAAAAATATTATTGATGTAGTACAATTATGTGTAAAAAGCTTCTTAAAGAAGGCTTACGGTCCATTTGGGAAGGTAAGTAGACGGAAAATACCCAAAAACATTGTTAGTGTTCATTTGATGTTTTATGGTATGAAATAGACGGTAAGCACTGTTGTACATGTATAACGAAATAATCCTTTTTTTTAACACTTCCTCAGTTTTTTCTCATTTTTGTCTTCCGACTAAAATAAGGATTGCAATTATTACATAAATTATACAATAATAAAATTTAGATTCGTCCATAACGTTTTAGTATTACAATTAAGTTGATGTAACTTAGGGACAGCCTGTACTTACTCTGACAACATGAATGCGGTAAGAATTATCAGAGCTTTGATATGAATTATTTCAATTAACCAACGTAGCAGCTTTGTGTTAAAGTACAATTATACACACATTGAGTTGCACTTGCGATCGCAAGTTAAGAATGCAATTTATTCTGTCTAAAGATTTTATTTATAACTTATATATAATCAAGTATATGTCTATTAAATGACTAATATTCACGATGAGTCAATACAAATGTGCTAAATGCTAAGGAAAGCTATTCGTTGCAAACATGTCTAACTTGCGAAACAAACATAAAAAATGTTTAAATCGACGTACTTTAAGACTTTCCTTTTTGTTGCAGTCACGGGATAAAACGGGTTTTATGGGGTATAAGTGATTATTGTCACGAGACTCATTGTCTCATCAATTTTCCTCGGCTTTCTTCTTTTTATATTTTGTTGTTATCCCTTATTATCCATATCGCTTTTCATTCGAATATCAGATAAACTTAATAAACAACCGACGATAAAGTCAAATTAAATTTGTCGTAACAATAAACTGTCACGTTAGTTCATAAAGATAGCTTTTGCAGCTAACTGAAGTAAATAGTAACAACATGACAGCTGCATATGGGCATGAAGATACATGTTAACATGTATAATTATTGCTACTCAAGCATTGCTCTTAAGAATATCGTTAATGTCACAAAAGCATCATAACGTCAATTAAAAGTAGAACTCTGTGTTGTCATTTATTCACGCTTATGCAACTTAATGTAATGTTGTTCATTTTTATGAATAAATGATCTGTTTATTTTCAATTTTCAATCATGTTATTTATGCTTTTTTACAAATAGTAAATAGTAATACATATAATCAGGAAATTAACTTACGTCTCACCATCTATGACTGACTTGTCTTGAAGAGAATAGCAATTATATGGGGTTTTGTAGTATTAGAGACCCTTTTCACAATCAGCCAAAATTGATAAGAGGGCGAAGTCACGTGACTCGCAAAATTCAAGAACGAGGCTGAACGTGTATCCATTTCTAATAGTTCCATGCAACGCCGCATCTGATTTCAACCATTCACTCTTTTGAACAATCTGCGACGTAATGATATTGTCAACACATTAAAAAAACAATATGAAAATGTCAGAATAAGCAGTAATATATACTTCCCATTTTAATTATTAATACATTAAATACATATTCTTGATTGAAGTACTTGTGTCATTAAATTGTTTGCACACCTTTTTACGCTCTGCGTTTGAGCATTTTTGTCGCGGTGTTTAATCAAAGATCGATCAATAATATTGTTTATTGATAGATCCGTGGGTTGTATTGTCCCTGTGTTCAGCGCAAACCCATTATCTCGTTGTAATCAGACACTGTGCCGACACATGTTAAATAACAACACGTTTGCATAAGCCACGGGCAGCAGATATCTGGTAGTAAAAAACAATTTATGATACCTACATGCAGACATGTCTTCGTATGATATTAGTATTGCGTAATAATTTGTAGGACTAATTTAACGCCAAATACTCAAATTAAATGTAAGTTGTTCTTACAGATTGTCTATAAATAAATACTTTATAGATATAGCCTCTAAAATCATAATTATAAAGTGAATGCCGGACATTTGTTCCTACGCTAGTTTTTATCCAGGTGGACTTCGTTCCAACGTTATTTTGACAATCCGGATAATGGTTCCTACATTATTTTGACAGCCCGGATATTGGTTCTTACATGATTTCTATCCTGGTCATTATAATCACATTTTATCCACATGAATAATACACTCTTGACATTTTAACTGGAATTTTTAATATGTCAAATTCAAGGATTTCAGTAAAATTTTGAAAACCAGGATTCAAAATGACCCAAGGTCTCAAAATAATGAGGGGTCAAAATAAAAATGATAATGATAAAAGACTGTAGCTTATTAATCGTAATAATGAATAAAACATTTTCACAAAAGCTTTATTATTTCCATAAATGATCATTTCTGTTCCTTTTTGCAAGTTCGATTGTGGAAAACAAATGTGTCAAAATAATGCAAGCCTTATTTTTTTGCAGGAAAATGAGGAAATTGCAACTTGCTTGCATCAAAATGCAGGATTCTGCTTCAATTGAAATCACTGCTGTCATTATTAAATTGTGTGCTAATTTAATATTTGTATCATATTTTTATTCAGGTTAAAGAATTTTTCGTGAGGTTGAGAATGATAACGTTTAAAGTTATTCGAATATATCGACAATAATAAGCAAAGCTTTGCGGAAATCGGGGCCACTTTAACAACCACCGTATTGCAGACTTAGACGTGTGTTTCCTAGCCTACGAGCGACACTCGAAGAATAGCACAGGCTGACCGCGTTCTTCGTTAGAAGTCCCATGTTGGGCGTGAATTTGAGAGTGTGGCCCATTACTATGTATGCATGTACACATTGTTTTCACAGTTAATTTAATGCATATAATTATGCGAACAAATGTCAGGATGTAAAAATTATGTAGGGGCGAGCGTCAGGACTGTCAAAACATTGTATGATTGATTGGCCGGGTTGTCAAAATAACGTTTGAACGAATGCCCAGGTAGTCTAAACAACATAGGAACGAATGTCAGCTTTGTCAAAATTAGCGTAGGAACGATTGTCAGCGGCAAGGAACGTCTGGATCATATTAAAGCGCTTACGTTTTAAATATTTTAATGCATAACATTTTACGTATTTAGCGTGTACCGGTAAAAGAAAACACCTTCATTGAATAGGGTGTATAGAATGTACGTTATGGTTCTGAGCATCATAATCAAAACAAACATTTTAGTTGACCAAAACGGTGCTAAATAATGTTTCCGTAAAATTCAAACATTATTATCATAACATTTAAATATTGTCATGTACTTAGACATGTATAGGGCTTTATCTTCGCGTTATTCAACATACCTCTTAAACGTTCGATCGTTCATTTAAAATATTACACACCAACACATCCATACCTTTGATAATTATAGTTATATACATGTTATGCTTATGAATTGTATTATACGGCTAATGTATATCTTTGTTATGTTTAATCATCGATATTTAGTCTTCAGTTCAGACCACCTTTACTCTGATGGTCATTGGTAACTCGTATGTTTATCAAGATGAAATAAAATGTATAAATGTACACTATTGGTACTAAATATCATGTCGTTGAAATATTATTCAGGTGTTAGAATGTTAATGTTTATCTTATAATTACTTATACATTTATTGACTTAACACATGCCTGTATGCATATGTTTTACGTTATTGTAACCAATGTAAAAAATCCCAAATGTATAAAAACAAGAGCACCACATAGCGGGTGCCAACGCTCGGCTGAGGATGCAGTTTTTTTTCTCTAGAGGTCACAGTGAACTTGTCCTTTGATCTAGTGACCCCCCCCCCCCCTCCCCAAAACAAAAATATGGCGTGCAGAACTCATCAAGGTGCAGCTACTTATGAAGCTTCAAAGTTGAAGGTGGAAGCACTTTGATTTTAGAGATTTTTGTTCAGGTTTTAGCACGACACGGACGGCGGACGAGCTGGCTATGACAGTACCTCGGGTTTTCACCGATAACAGCCGAGCTCAAAAATCACTAGAAATTATGGCAAGTATCATATTAACAGAACGTCAATATAAATTAAAAACTGGAATATAAGGTTATACATCAATGTTCTGATGCAAAGCCTGCTGCATGTTCCACAACGAAACACAAATAAATGATGGCGACGTTTATTGCATAGATTTCTTACATTTTCACAATACACTGAGATATTGATTTAAATACTTAAAGGGAAAACAATAAATGAATGCACATCCATTTCCAATCTCTTAAATAGACAGATTTTTAACACAACACCATAACGTAGTAAAATATGCAGATGGATCAAAGCATATGTTAGTTTAACTAACCAGTATAGAACTGAGCTAATTTTAATACTCCACACTTAAAATGATTCATGACCACCATAAAAATTGATATAATTATGTAATGCATAGGAAAGATATCTGCTGCAAACACAAATAAATGATGGCCACGTTCATTGCATAGATTTCTTACATGTTCACAATACACTGAGCTATTGATTTAAATACTCAAACGGAAAACAATAAATGAATGCACATCCATTTCCAATCTCTTAAATAGACAGATTTCTAGCACAACACCATAACCTTGTAAAATATGCAGATGGATCAAAGCATATGTTTGTTTAACAAACCAGTATAGAAATGAGATAATTCAAATACTCCACACTCAAAATGATTCATGACCACCATATAAATTGATATAATTATGTAATGCAAAGAAAAGATACCTGCTGCCCATTCAACAGGTTTCTTGAACTGTATCAATTCATCTCCAGGGAGGGAAAATAATTGAGTGCTGCAAAATACATTAAACTTTGTTCCAGAAAAAACTGGGCTGTACATGCATGTTCGTTAAGTGTTGTCCCAGTCTGCACAAGCATGTTTCAAGAATTCCATGTAACAAATAATTAAATAGAAGTGGAAAGTATCGTCCCTGATTAGCATGTGCGGACTATTTTGCTTTTTATAAGCTTATTTTCCTTGAATATTATATCCACAGTATTGCTGCAACGCAGCACTCAGTTCACATGGAAAATCACACGCTTTAAATGGATACACATGCATTTGCAATGAAAATTTTTATACCTTAAAGGGACCATCAACCACGAATGACGAAAAAAGAAAAGTTATAATATACCGTATGTTTTTAAACTATTAGTTTATATTGATTAAAATATCACGACTGGTATATAACATAACTTGAAAAAAGTTCATATTTTCAGTATATTCGGTAATAAAATTTCGCGATGTGAAATCGAAAGTACATCGCGAAAATAGGGGACATAACAATATAAACCCTATAAATAACACAAGTAGATTGATCATTTTATATATATAATATAAACAATTCAAAACGCATGCACAGTTTTCATTCCTGGGTTTACCATGTTACGATGATGATCAATTTACTTGCGTCATTTATATTTAACTGGTAGTTACCTGATACCTGTACCCAGTAAAATTTATTACCGAATAAACTGAAATATGAAAACTTAAAAAAAAAATCAAGTATTGTTATATACCAGTCGTGCTATTGTAATCAATATAATCTAATAATTGTAAAAAAATACGTTATTTTAAAACTTTTCTTTTTTGTCATTCGTTGTTGACGGTCCCTTTAATAATGATATAGTATGGATGAAATCAACTTATATAAAAATCTTAAACAAATATGAAATGTTTTGACAGTTGTGTTGCTTGGTAACAATCATTTATTTATATTTTTAGTTATGTATATTAATATATGTGTAAGCTTTTTTAAACTTGATCTTGAAATGAATGCAAGACTTAAAAACTATGGTGTTCTTTGCTTTACAACAATACAAAATACCTGCTAAGAATATGCTTCTACATGATTTGGTTAAAAAAAATGGATTTAAGCAATAGTTAGAACATATTATGGTATATCTTATTGATTAAGAAAAGGAAGACCAAGCACAGAGATGTGAGCCACTTTTTGGACAAGAAGATTTTATATCAACCAGGACCTGTATTCACAAACTCATTCTTCTGCATAAGATTACAGAATAGACTTAGATCACATAAATCAAATTTCCAAGATTCAATATATACTGGCTAAAATGGTGCCTATGTCAATAATAAACTGTTCTAAATGAACAAATATGTAATTTGTGTTGTTGACTGCGATGGCAGACTAAACTTTCAAGTAGTTTAAAAGACATTACAGTTTTAAGAATATGCTTTATTTTTTCAACCTAAGTCCACCACTTGATTTGTGAATACATGCCCATATACGTTTTAATTAAATGTTATTAACAACATGTTGATTGGTCTAGAAAATATTGCTCAAACATGTGTATAGTAAGTAATATAGTAATGTGTAGATTAGCTTCTGAGAAAGCACTATTTTATTCAAAAAAATCAAAACCTAGAAATGTAATGAATATTAAGTCCATGTTCACACTCATTAAGTGTTTCATATAATGGGTGCAATCCTGGCGATGGACTGGATCATAATCTAGGTTATGCTGTTATTTAAAATATCATATAAACAGGATGTACATTCCATTCTGCATACATTAAATCATGATTCGAGAAGCATTTAATGAAACAAACAGATCTGTATGCACTGTTAAACCGGAAGCAGACAATGACTACGAGCGAGGCCTGGTATTGTAATGCGCATGGGGGGGGTTAGTGGGTTTGGGTAAGGGGCAGGTTTAGGGTTAGGGGTCGGGTTAGGGTAAGCCTTAACGTTAACCCGACCCCTAACCCTAACCATAACCCAGGTTATCTCCCCTATACCAGGCCTCGCTGGTTGTCGTTGTCCGCTTCCCATGTGAAACATGTTAATAGATTAATTCATTTGCATTCACATAACGAAATAGTTAACCAACTACATCATTCAAATCAAGCAAAATACTTAGTCAATATTTTTTAAAGAAATAAACATGAGTAAAAGAACCCTAATAGCCTAGCATTCGTTCCAGTCCTATAAATTTAAGAAACTTGCATCTTATGTTGTAAAACACATTCCGGAATAAATATGTTTAAACCAAATGTGCATCATATGTAATCACCGAACTTAAAACTAATCCATCGCACCTTAATTTAACTGCATGTAAGTCTGTATTAAAAGTAGTTTTCTTCTTGAAAATAATGCATGAATCAATAGTTTAATTATTTATTTAGCATTAAATGAAGATTTTGTGTAGGATTTGATTTTTTATCGATCTTACATTATTTTTATCATATTGTTGCACTCATTACCTACTCACACTTTTACTGGGCAAAGTCAGTCTAGGCTGTTCACCAGTACTATGTGCACATACTTCAGCAAGTAACTGACAACTGCCACACTTGAATCAAAAGTAAGGGAATAGAAATCCATTCCTGACCATAGTCAACTCTTGTTTGGTGAACTTTCACTGGACAAAAAGTCAGATGATAAGCCAAATGCACTTCCAGCGTATCTGGTTGTGTCAGGCTTGAAATGAGATTATAATATACAACAAGAGCACCGCATAACGGGTGCCAACGCTCGGCTGTGTGTGCAGTTTTGAATAAATGAAAATCACAGTGACGTTGACCATTGACCTAGTGACCAAAAAATGGGTATGGCGTGTGGATCTCATCAGGGCGCATCTACATATGAAGTTTCAAAGTTGTAGGTGGAAGCACAAAATGTTATGGTTTTAGCACGACGCCGGCGAACCACACTAAAACAGCCAAGCTAATAATAGTCTTACATAAATATTTAACAAATATTAAAGTCACAAAATGTAAAACATTATATTATAAAAAAACATAAAACATGCACAAGAACTCAATCTCTTAAATGACCGATGCATAACCATACCACAGAAATACATTTACATGAAATAATGGCACTTTGTGTTGTAAAAGCACATTAATGCAAGACAAGACAAATACTGTATATAGCATCGAATATTTGAATATATAAAAATGTCCTTAACTTAAAAAGTTCAATAAATCTATAATTTATCTGTTTATCAAACGTTTTAGGATTATACTTAGTTTTATCATTTGAACATTATAATAATGCAATTGTTCATGGATTTAACTGTCATAAATGGTGAAAGCAATATAATAAACTTCAACATTTTGTTTTGCATAACAATTTAAACAAAGTAATAAAATATATATCAGTAAGCACGGACTCTAGATGAGATGTCAATATACGCTCCGTGAAGTAAGCAAGCTCACGGAAGTTAAGATACAACATAAGTTGCATAGTTACATTCATAATTCAACAATTTTATATAGATATTTATTTATTTACCATGTCAGGTATTTCAAGCAACTCGTCCGTCCACTATATTAACATTCATATATTCATTATCATTCTACAATTGCAATTATTACACAATACTAAGCTAAGAAAAACCGGCTGTATTCCATTAGAAAGAAAATGGATCAGGCATACAGTATAATTTGATTTAACAAATCTTCACGAATTTCATAAATTAATGTATCATTATTTTAATGCAAAAAAATAAGAAAAATACTGCGAAATGTTATACATTTTATATTCAACAACATCATGCAAAAGATAACGCACTTCACAAACAAAATATTTGCTTAAAGAAAGGTTTCCAATAAGCGTTTCTAGAACCAATTAACAGACATGGCGAAAGACCGCCACAGTTTACATGACAAACTGTCCTTCCAAGAGTAGAAATTTACAGGCCAGTTGTACATTTTTAGGGCTTTGTTTTAAACATCATTGTATTTAACTGAACAGAAATATACACATTGATTATAGTCACTACAATAATTCAAAACAAAAGCTGAAAAAAGACATAACAGAATAAGCCAAATATCATAAAAGTTAAACTTCACCATTATTATACAATGATATTTTAACAATTACACATTTTTGTCTGCATTTTCATCCAAACACTGTTGTTTATTTGTATCACCTTATTACCAACTTGGTATTTTGAATATGGATTTCGGTTTTGGGCTAGAGCGGAAGTACAGCCCCTTGTCATCAGCCCACCAGGGGCCATCCCGGGTCACCATCAGCTGGAGGGGGCAGGTCACAGGCTGAAGGTCAATATCTAGCACATCTCCATTCTCTGTCCTCAGACAGTATTGATCCAAGCCAAATTTCTACAAGAGATCATTGATTTTGTTTTAGACTTATCTATTTAATTCAGGAAATAGTATTTTTATTTCATAGTTTTTGTCTAAAAACAACCAATAGTCAGGAGTATAGATAAGAAGAATTAAATCATAAGTTTGAAGGTTTAGTGGGTTGATAACAGGCATCCAAACTCCTGACCTTGGGTTACTGGACAACAAATTATGAAGAAAACTTTTTTATTTTGACTAAAACAGGTATATATTTTCCTTATTTGCTTAGTCTGTTTTATCAAACTGAATTTCTCAGGAAAATAATTATCCATCCTCTGCCCATTATCTACAATCTATCCTGCGCATATCAATTACATCATGGAGTGAGATTCACGCACAAGAAAAGGACAGAAAAAATGTTGGGACAATATATTAGTATATAGCAGAAAAACAGAATGGCCAGATACTGCAAAAACTTCTGGCAACAGGTTTTATACTGTTTTCTGCTCATCAGTATCTAGGAGTTGGAAATGAAACCTTTAAAACTTAAATCTAGTAAGAAAGTTATTTAATTAAATGTTACTTTCTAAGGGACTACAGACACATCAAAATACGTATCTATGTGTTAAAGGGTTCGGAAGGAGTTCAATAACAAAGCTTCAGGTTGTTATGTACAGACAGACATCTGCAAAGCTTTATATCTCCCATTTTTAAATGATCATTACATATAAAAGAACACCATTAATACTAGTTTGTAAAATATCACCAATTTAAAATAGCAACACAAATCAATGGACTATATGTTACTTGAGTAAGGTTTTTCTAAAACAGACAAACACATTCTAGGAATCTGAACACTGAGGCATTATTCAATGATGCGTGAATAAAAGTATCACCTTGGGTATCCATGTCAGTTCATCCTTAATTAGTTCACGCCAGGCTTTGGCCTTCGTAAGCTTGTACTTCTGTTCCATGTTACCACAGACAAACTTCACAGTGACAGCTTTATCTAAAACATATCAGATGTTACATGTACTACATTTGTAATACTGTGTTAACGGACCAACTTATCTACTGTTTATATATTTTAGATTTTATACATTACACGTGTTCTGTGATTAATTCTACGCTACGTCTTAGAATCAGTATAGACAAATTATTAAAAATTCTTATTTAACCTGTTACAACAGGGGATATCTATTTTGAACTGTATTATTATCGATTTCTCAAAAACTTAAGTGATGCAAGCCCGGCATAATACAGTTTCTTGATTTGGAATATGTTTGCAACCACAAATTAAATAATAATTTAATATAAATCACAAGTCCGGCTCTAATTTTGCCGAAATAATTCCGAACTAATAACATCTTTGAAAGTTTGGAAATCTATGCTGAGCAGATATTGTAAAACCATGCTAGGCACCATGTATTCCACCTTATTTGGGAAACCAATTATACTTCTCAGGTCATAACCTGTTGCTTTTGTAAAAAAAAGTAAGTATGCGTCATTGAGTAGTTTGAACAGTATTACAATTTCTAAATATTTTGAACTTTTTTTATTCAAAATATTACTTCGGCACCTCTTAAGAAAATTGCTTTTAATGAAGTGACTTTCCATTTTAAACAGAAAATAAATAACTACAATAAATAACTTCACGCGGGCATGTCGATTACTATCAAATATAACTCCAATGCGTAATTTATTTTTTACGTTGAATAGAAAATTGTTACGTTAATACTTTATGCTACTGGGCATTGGTTTTGATAAGCAACCTTATTATTGACCAGACACTATGCTTAACACGATGTTAATCTCTACAAACAATAAATTATAATTGCTTATGATAAAAACAGTTATACAACCCATGGGAGATAGCTTATGTTTCTTTTAACTTAGGTAAGTACCTTTTAGCTCTAAAAAGCTCGTTAGAAGACGCAAATCCTTTTTTGTGGATGTTATTGAGAATAAATGCCCTGCATATATCCCACAATGTTAACGTAGAAATATCGGAATTGTTCGTAATTTGATTTATCTTTGTAATCAACCTAGTATACCGCATATTATGTATGGTAGTTCTTCTGTTAACATTTCAGAAACACTGTGCCAAGTCACGATATCATTGAATTTAGTTAAAAGTAAAGGAGATGACAAACCGTATTTTGTTAGTGAAGTGATATGGCTAAACGAATGACCTTAATTCGATCTTGGCCTTTAACGGTAGACGAACTGCTCTATATAGGTAAGAGTATATTTATTACCAAAATATTATGTGATTTTCTTATAAATGTATGTCAAATATAAAACATAAATGCATAATGCAAATATAATTAAATCAAATAAATTAAGCAT
The DNA here is from genome assembly GCF_020536995.1 of Dreissena polymorpha. Lineage (NCBI taxonomy): Eukaryota > Metazoa > Mollusca > Bivalvia > Myida > Dreissenidae > Dreissena > Dreissena polymorpha. The sequence goes on along the minus strand of NC_068359.1, from coordinate 19,719,034 downwards.
GTATTCCTCGCTTCCGGCATCGTGTTTGGCAAGTATAAGGTTATCAAATATACTTCGTAGTGTTGTTAAAAATATGCTAAATACATAATAAGATCAGATCGTTATTTACCCGTGTACTGTTTCAAAAATCTAAGATAGTGTTAAAGAATTCATAATTCAAATGTATCGAAAAGCAGGTACATTTCGCAATGCTTAGTTGAATATCATTCAGTGTGCATGTATTGGTTATAGTTTAATTGCTAAATACGTGATATCCATGTACAAAGAATGAATACAATTTTAAATTATTTTAAAACGATTGACACGTGTGAAAGCGTTAAAAAGTTTAGAGCTGCTCTAAAGCATCTAGACATGCGGCCACATCCAGTCGTTCGTTTTCATTAAATTAGAAGACGTTTTTCCAAAGGTTTAAAAGTAAACGTTCATTTCTCAACAAAAATGTTCATCTGAAGTCACCAAATGTTTAATAATATGCTTAAGTACACTTATATATCAATCAAAGACACCACTTTGCAGAATCAATAGTAATTAAAACGACTTTTAATCTCAAACTTCAAACTGCATTGTAAAACCATCAACGCGAATCCTAATGAAATATGCATTTCTGCTGGTGTATCTCAGTAGGTTGTTCAAATAAAACATTTTAACAAAACGAAAATGCATAAACCAAATATATTTACTAATAGTTAACTCACCTTGTAGTTTACTTATTAGCTGAGGGATTGTCTTTTTCTCTGGTGGGTCTGCAAATGAATACTGTAATATTTACATATGACCGGAAGTCACAAATACTGAATGTCACCCTAACACTATATGAATGTTAATTCCTCTTCTATTGCACATAAAGATTTATTCAATCTTTGTTCTTAATTTTTAGAGGTGAACACAGTGACGTTCATTTTCAAAATAAATACAACCTATTAATAAGGAAGATTAATATTTAGATTAATTAAATACAATATATAATACTGATGTGAAATTTATCTAGATTATATTATCTATATATTTTAACATTATGGTACAATGCTATTCCTTATTTCCGGCTTCCTGGTCGGCAGAGTGAACGCTATCAAGAAAAATAACACAACAATTCAATTTGGGAAACACTTAAATCCGAATGCCATAAAGAATGTGTCGTTTCACTGGTGTACTCTTTTCAACTTCTCGGCAGATGTTACAACAATAAATTACATTTATCGTTTTTTTTAAATACCCTACCAATAGTCCCGAACGAATAAATCCTAAATTGTATACAAAAACTCATTCTCAGTGAGCAGGAACGTTTGTGATCAAACCTTAAGTTAAAGTACTTTACATACTAAATTGATTATGTGAAAAAAAACTCTTTTTCGTATGTAAATTAATTTAAGTCGTAATGTTAACAAAAATATATGTTAAAATATTATCATATGGGCGAATTAGTACAAATATTAGAGATGTTGTCTTGATTGTTGCGTTCATCTAGAAAGACTGAATGAAAATGTAAACATATTTATTGTCAAAATGTACTAAGAAAGTATTAAAACGTATTATCCCATAAGACAATATATTCCCCCTCCATATTCCCAAAATGAGAAAAAGCAATTTCATGGCAAGGTCTATACATTTAAACAAAAATGCAACGATTGCTGCACGGCTTCTAATATTGAAAGACAAAAACAGTTATCTCAGATTGTAAACGTTTTTGATATTTCAAGAAATTAATTCAACGCCAATTGTTTTATGTAGTTTTTTTAATACAAGTAAGAACGTAAACACATTTAATATTAACAGTTTTTTATTTGTTAGAAGGTATGTTCAACTAAAACATTCTATGAAAGTAGAATGTGCTTTTGTGTTATTCTTTAACCAAAATACACTAAGAAGTATCTCAGATAAAGTATATGGTGATGAGAGCTTGTAAGAAGGAATATTAAAAACAAATACCACCTAGTATTAAACATTTTAAAAGAAATTGAAATTGAAGCACCAACGAATTTCTATAAACATACTTAAAAACAAAGTTCATGTTATGTTTTCTCATTAAACCAATTACATTACAAACGTCCGTATTATGAATTTTGTCATGTATTAAAATCTGTATCAATTGAATCACTTTTAACCTGATTAACTTTGGAGGGACTGTAAAACAATGTAGCAGATCAATACATATTATTTAAAATATATAAAAAAAGAATCAGTAAGTCCAATTGTTGAATAAATATATAATCAAGATATATTTTCGACGAGTGTTACCTACCTGCTATCGATTTTTTCTTTTTTTTCTGCTTCTTTTCTTTGACTGACGCAGTAGCTACCGCCGATAAAGTTCTGTCTAACATGATGTCTATAAACATACAAAACAGATATTTAAATGTTCATATTCGCATATAGTCCGGCAGAATATTGGCCATTGAGGTGTATACAAATTAACATTTAAAAGAGTGCCATTTAATGGTAAAGTATTTTTGTTAATGAACATGTTTCCAAATGAAACTGTTTTAGAATCATTGAGGGAATTTAGACATTCATAATAGGGTCAAAGAGAGCTGCAATTTTCAGTGTTATGTTTTAACGTAAACAAATATATTATTTTATGTATAATAATTTTATAATGTTATACATAGTATATATGAATAAAGGAGTGCAAATAACTGTTAAAAAGATCAAATGCTCGTCCAAAAATCACTATTTGCTCAAAGATTGCTGATAAAACCAAGGGCATATGTTAATTTGGCAAACTAATAATGAATATGTACAAATAATACAAATTCCATAGCAATTAAGTGACTGATTAAATGAATTTCAATCAAACATGTGCAGAGTGAAGTATAACATGAACATCTTGACCTAATTATGACCATATGGGAAAAAATATATTATCATTGTGTACAACACCTATGTCAACTGTATTATACGTTTTATGAAAACACGCCTAAACACGTATTATGCAACCTTTGTACACAAAGGACAAGATCAGGTGACCTTTTTAAAACACCACGGTATAAAGTAGTATATGTACCAGTCATCTCTTGTGAGGTGCCTAGCATAAAGTGATGTTCTTATGCAAATTTAAGTCCATATATTTTTCCTTTCATACCATCAATTACATGACACAAGACACTTTTAGTCTCCATCTATTCCAACGTTTTCTAAACAAAAAAGTTAGAACTGTAACGGATAGGTTTTATCTGCTCAGTTGTTCATTGTATTACTCAAAAGTAAACCTTTTGACAAGCACAACAGTATATTGTTTTCGCGCTCGATTACATGAGAAACATTGTTTGTACACCCACATTTTATCATTTGAAGCACGTTGGATGGAGCTAAATCAATTAGTAATACTACTTTACTTCGGTGTTTGCGCCTTGTCAACAGTAAACACATGGACTCAGAAATTGGGGCTCTACATGTTATCCATGTGTACATATACACGTCTGTATGTGTGCATGTTTCACATCATCATCAAATACTTCCGTTGTTTGTTGCAAGCTTGACCTGGCCTTCCAAAGGTTTTGTCTTGTTATATACATTGCCTATTTATAAGGCTTTTCATTGCATGCTGAGACCAAATTGGTCGATTCTGTCACAATTTACTTGATACTAGCTGTCATATCGCCTAAAAGTCTCATAGCGTTGTCTGCATTCAGCACCTCAATAACTTTACCCTTACCGATACCAAACGCCCAGCCATAGTTTCGCATCCAGAGATAGCATGGACAGGCAGCAAGTCGGTGGCGATATTTCTATGCTTTGAGGCAGTTAGGCGAATGTACCATTTTCTTCTTCACTGGTGATTCTATGATGACTAATAACGATAGATTTAGGACATCACTTCTGTATCATCAGCTACCACAGAATTACCAATTGTTCTGCTTCTGCGGTGTTAACCATGTGCCTTATCATAATAAATCCAGCATCATAACTGTGCCTGATTTATTATGACACTTTATTTATTTAAGTGGGGTTATCGTGATCTAATGTAACGATCAACTTGTATTTTGGATTGCAAAAGATAAAAAATTCTTTTTTCCATGCACAAAGATTTACAAATCAGAGAGGTCATCGTTCGTTTGCTTTGAATTACGTGGTGGTAATAACATGCGATGTGTAAGCGTGAACACCCTTGACAAATTATGGTGTCTACCTGATCTCGACATACTGTCTGTGCTGAACTAGTTGTATCGGTCAAACATGAAGTACCGATCAAATGTATTTAGTTTTGTCTTATTTACAATTTAAATTTGTCGATGTAGTCAAGTATCTTTCCGTCTATGGGCATAAAGGACAGCAAACCGATATTACTGAACATGTCATCTTGTTATCAATGTGTCGCTCAGACACCTCTACGTTTATTGTGTCTTTAGCTTAGCTTTTTCTACACTGAGTTCCATTGTTTCAGTAAACATGGTAGTAGGTATTAGAGCCTATTCATGACCTAGTATATGGTTAATGCCAACTTAAATATAATAAATCTTGAATAAATCGTATTGATGTCATACATTTCGGTGTCCGCAGACCTTATGAGCTTTCTATATAAAACCTGGCTTTTAACCTTTTTAGATATTGCCCAATGCCAAAATAGAGCTTTTACATTCGGCATGTGGGTTTTACAAATATATATCGCTTGATCAACATTAGCTGACGTCGGTGAAATTATTCCAGTCACAATCTTCACTCAATTCGGTGGCTGCTTGCTTACATCCAACTGATCAATAAATTATGTCAATGTTCTCCGAATACTTGCTTTATCTTTAGCACTTGCAATCCTCCCCCGCTTTTCTTAATGCTCGAAGATCCATATTTATTTATGCTGTTGAATGGTTCATCGCACTCCTCAGATGTTGAAACACATGTGGAAAATAAAGATGAACGTACTTTGTTGTTATTAGCCTCGCATTCAACATGATAGCAGGCATCCGCGACGTGTAAATCGCTTACAGTCCCCTCAACTCTAATGCGAACCTCTTCCGAGTTGATGCCATTACACTGATCACAGACGTTCAGTATATAACCATTTCGATCAGCATCTACATCTTTTCTCAGCGCATATGCTTTTCACTGTCTTGTATGATTTTGTTGAGTCCTGTTTACAGTACACAACGGTCCACATATAAACAAAATACCAAAAAGTGTGATCTTCTGACCGATGTCTTCGTTTAGATAAAGTACTTTAATTACATTGTCAATTACCACTGTGTTTATTTCGTTTTAAATGTCGTGTACCTTTTTAACGAGAAGTATAACTAGTATTAATACACGCCCTGTGGCAGTGTGTGTTGTAGTCTTGAAAAATTGACGGTTGAGTAATTAAATGGTGTGAATATACAATATCATCATTTGTTGTTTTCTTACCATTAGTGTACACTTGCTGATTAAGCTGAAGAAGCACTCATCCATACCATTTATCGTTCACATTTTCGGCGGTAGTTATAATGAAAGTAACAACACCCGAAGCAATTGATCTTTAACATTTTACACTTATGAACAGAAAGTAACTGTTTAAAACTGATTTTTACTATGTAAGGAGCATAATTAAAAATCATTCTTAATTTAAATGTGGATCCCATGCTTATCCGATGACAGTCAAATTATAAAACAAATAACTTGATCATTACGAATATGATAAACATATTTCATGCATGACATGTGTTTATTAAATAGTTCTATTCAGTTTCCAAATCTGTAATCGCTGTGTGTCTATGTAAAATAATACGCTGAATGTTTGTTTTTTAAATAATATTTTGGGTTGCAATCTTGAACATTATTTTCATAAATTTACTTCCAAATCATTAACCATCGAAACATCATTCTATTTAAGGTGGAAAGGAATGGATATAGGCATGATTATATCGCCATAAAGGTCAAAATGCTGAAACGTGTGCCGTCTTGAATGCCATCTTCGATTTCTCAAAAACTTAAGTGATGCAAGCTCGACATCATACAGTTTCTTGATTTGGAATATGTTTGCAACCACAAATTAAATAATTTAATTTAATAAAGATCACAAGTCCGGGTCTAATTTTGCCTAAATAATTCCGAACTAACCAGCAAATTCGTAGAATTGATATCCCCCGCAACATATGCTTTGTTTTAGGATGGGTGCAAATCGGACGGATGAACAAACTGACAGATGGACAAACGGAGGACAATAACTCAAAACTAAGACAGAGGAAGTGACGGACGGACAGCCGGACAACGCCAAAACAATATCCCTCCGCCTCTGGTGGGGGATATATACTCATACCAAGTTTCAATTAAATCCGCCAAAGCACTTCCAAGATATGGCTCTCCGGACACAAAAGTGACGGACGGACGGACAGCCGGACGGACAGCCGAACAACGCCAAAACAATATCCCTCCGCCTCTGGCGGGGGATATATACTCATACCAAGTTTCAATGAAATCCGCCAAAGCACTTTCAAGATATGGCTCCGGACACAAAAGTGCCTATAGTAAAAAGCATTTTTTCAAGATATAAAGGGCCATAACTCTGTTTTTAACAGATCGTGTACAATGCCATTTGGCGTGCATCATCCTCTTTTGCATATATATATTCATACCAAGTTTCAATGAAATCCGCCAAAGCACTTCCGAGATATGGCTCCGGACACAAAAGTGCCTATAGTAAAAAGCATTCTTTCAAGATACAAAGGGCCATAACTCTGAATTTAACAGATGGTGTACAATGCCATTTGGCGTTCATCATCGTCTTATGCATATATATACTCATACCAAGTTTCAATGAAATCCACCAAAGCACTTCAAAGATATGGCTCCGGACACAAAAGTGCCTATAGTAAAAATCATTTTTTCAAGATACAAAGGGCCATAACTCTGTTTTTAACAGATCGTGTACAATGCCATTTGGCGTGCATCATCCTCTTTTGCATATATATACTCATACCAAGTTTCAATGAAATCCGCCAAAGCACTTCCGAGATATGGCTCCGGACACAAAAGTGCCTATAGTAAAAAGCATTCTTTCAAGATACAAAGGGCCATAACTCTGAATTTAACAGATGGTGTACAATGCCATTTGGCGTTCATCATCGTCTTATGCATATATATACTCATACCCAGTTTCAATGAAATCCACCAAAGCACTTCAAAGATATGGCTCCGGACACAAAAGTGCCTATAGTAAAAATCATTTTTTCAAGATACAAAGGGCCATAACTCTCTTTTTAACAGATGGTGTACAATGCCATTTGGCACGCATCATCCTCTTATGCATATATATACTCATTCCAAGTTTCAATGAAATCCACCAAAGCACTTCCAAGATATAGCTGCGGACACAAAAGTGCCTATAGTAAAAAGAATTTTTTCAAGATACAAAGGGCCATAACTCTGTTTTTAACAGATGGTATACAATGCCATTTGGCGCGCATCACCCTCTTATGCATATATATACTGATACCAAGTTTCAATGAAATCCGCCAAAGCACTTTCAAGATATGGCTCCGGACACAAAAGTGCCGGACGGATGGGCGGACGGAGAGCCGAACGGACGGACGGACGGACAACGCCAAAACAATATCCCTCCGCCTCTGGCGGGGGATAATAACATAGGCACCATGTATTCGACCTTGTTTGGGAAACCAATTCTACTTCTCAGGTCATAACCTGTTGCTTTTGTAACTGAGTAAGTATGCTTCATTGAGTAGTTTAAACAGTATTACAATTTCTAAATATTTTTAACTTTTTTTATTTAAAGTATTAGTTCGGCACCTGTATAGAAAATAGCTTTTATTGAAGTGACTCTCCATTTTTAACAGAAAATAAATAACTACAATAAATAACTTCACGCGGGCATGTCGAGTACTATCAAATATAACTCCAATGCGTAATTTACTTTTTAATTTGAATAGAATATTGTAAAGGTTATACTTTCTGCTACTGGGCATGGGCTTTTATTAGCAACCTTATTATTGACCAGACACTATGTTTAACACGATGTTAATCTCTACAAACAATAAATGATAATCGCTTATGATAAAACATTAATACAACCCATGAGAGAAAGCTTATGTTTCTTTTAAATTAGGTAGGTACCTTCAAGCTCTAAAAAGCTCGTAAGAAGACGCACATCCTCATTTTGTGGATGTTATTGCAACAGAGAATAAATGCCCTTCATATATCCCACAATGTAAACGTAGAAATATCGGAATTGTTCGTAATTTGATTTATCTTTGTAATCAACCTAGTATACCGCATATTATGTATCGTAGTTCTTCTGTTAACATTTCAGAAACACTGTGCCAAGTAACGATATCATTGAATTGAGTGAAAAATAAAGGAGATTACAAACCGTATTTTTATATTAAAGTGCTAAGGCTTAACGAATGACCTTAATATGGTCTTGGCCTTTACGGTACAGGTACTGCTCTATACAGTATAGGTTAAAGTATTTTTATTCCCAAAAGATTATGTGATTTGCTTATAAATGTATATCCAATAATAAAACATAAATGCATAATGCAAATAAAATAAAATAAAATAAATATTAATTAAGTATGTATTCCTCGTTTCCCGCATCTTTTTGGCAAGTATAATGTTATCAAATATATTTCGTAGTGTTGTTTAAAAAGAGCTAAATTCAACAGATCAGATCGTTATTTACCCCGTGTACTGTTTCAAACATCTAAGATAGTGTTAAAGTATTCAAATGCATCGAAAAGTAAGTACATCTCATCATGCTTAGTTGAATATCGAATCATTTTGCATGTATTTTGTTAATACTTTCACGACTTAATACGTGATATCAATGTACACAGATTGAATAATATTTTTAATTATTTTAAAACGATTGAAATATGTGAAAGCGTTAAAAAGTTTTATAATGCTGTACAGCACCTAGACTTCTGGCATCATTCAGTCGTTCGTTTTCATTAAAGTGAAAGGCGTTTTTTCGAAGGTTAAACGTTTATTTCTAAACCAAAATGTTAATCTGGAGCCACCATATTTTAATGATATGTTTTTGTACAGTTTGTATCAATCAACGACATTACTTTGCAGAATCAATAGTAATTAGAACGACTTTTCATTTCAAACTTCATATTAAATAGCCATATACCCTCTTTAATAAATAGTTCACTCACCTTCAACTTTACTTATTTGCCGAGCGGATGTCTTTCCCTCTAGTGGATCTGCAAATGAATAATGTAATATTTACAAATGAGCGGAAATCACAAATACTGAATTCAACCTTAACACGATATGGATGTTAATTCATCTTCTATTGCAAATAAAGATTTTTTCAATCTATGCTCTTAATCATGATTTTTAGAGGTGAACACATTGCCGATCATTTTCAAAATAAAAACAATCTTTTAATAAGGAAGATTTATGCTTAGATTAATTAAAAAATATATAATACTCATGTGAAATTAATCAAGATTGTATTATATACATATTTTAACCAAATGGTTCGATAGTATTCCTTATTTCCGGCTTACTGCTCGGCAGAGTAAACGCTATCAAGAAAAAGAACAAAAAGTTCGTAATGTGAAACAAAGGAAGCCGAATGCAATAAAAAAAATGTGGTTTCAATAGTGTACTCTTTTCAACTTTCCAGCAGATGTTGTTATAATAATAAATTACATTTATCGTTTTTAAAACAAAATATCCTACCAATAGTTCAAAACGAATAATCCTTAAATTGCATACAAATCTCATTATCCTTGAACAGGAACAGGAACATGTGAGTCAGTCATGTTTCATTGGATTGTGCAATAGTTTCATCAATATTGATGTGAGTGCAATACACAGTATGCATCTATTTAAGTTTTACAAAATCGATTTCAGATATTCGCGGTTTATCGTGTTATCGTGTAATCACAATCGGTTTTATATTTAGTACTATGTTGCATCTTTTTCGTTTTTTACAGTATGCACTTTGCCACTTACATAAAATAATTTCTGGTGGTTGTAATTTCTTTCGCAATGATTTTCACGAGTTTTATTATTCCTATTATAAGGGAATTTAAGAAATAATACATACATTGTTTCCTCATTTCAATTTCAATCCTTTTTAACTCTAATTCATTCATGGAGCAGAAGTAAATTTTATCCAAAATGCAAGTTTTGGATGGTATGGGCCAATTCAAATGCCGCCACCAGTTTAACAACGTGCTGAAAAGAATTTGAACAGAAATAAAAAGTTGTATTACATTGTGTACATAAACCAGTTACAAGTGTAGAATTAGCCAGTGTAATATTTACAAATATACACTAGGATATACAATTTTAGAATATCTGTGCATACCTAGCTAAAGAAGGGTTTTGGTTTGGGCTATTTCTTATAGATTGTCATTTGTCGTTCGTCGTACGTAAACTGTTCATTTAAATATCTCCTCATTAATCGCGGATTTTCAAACATTTCACAGGAATAATCCTTTGATAACAGTCTTTTAAATGTGTTCACTGCATATGTATGTCATAAGAGTCATTCATTCAGTTTTAACATGTAAGCTTTAAACCTACCGGAATACTCGATAGAGCTATCACATTAGTCGAGTGTATGTGATTTCCAGGGTGCGAGGGTGCGTAACTGTGTTCGTATGAGTATGCGTGCTTTAGTCAATCCTAGCTTATATGTACTGCAATTTCTCGATTAATCACGCAAATTATAAAATAAGTTTCCACAAATTATCATAATGAGAAGACGACAAATCGCATGTAGATTACCTCTCTATGTACAAAATGACAAATATGTACAATATCTGCTCACCAATAATCACCGTATGGTTTAATTATGTTGCCTTTAAGAATCATGTTTGTTTCTAAAAGGTCATGTTCACACTTGGTAGTCAAAAGTTAAGTCCACATTGTTATTTCTGCATTTATATTTTAATAACTTTTAAAATCTGGTCATAATTTGAAGAGTGTAGCGAAAAAGACCCTTGTCTCTAGCCCAAATAAAATAGTCACACTAAGAGGTAAAAAGTAAAGCCTGATCATTATTTAAAACTATACGATTTAATTTTCTGTGTTAATGATGCAATAAAAAATAATTCACTATAAGTGGCACATTTATGTGGAGATGGTGTGTAAAATTTGTTTTACTCGTTTTACAGTCAAAGTCACACTTAAAAGTCAGCTTGGCCGGACTGTAACTAAAAATGTAAATGTTAGATGTAAAACATGAATGTGGTGAAGAGTGTTAAAACAAAGGGGAATCTTGTCGTATAGAAAGCACACGTCGCACGTGAGGAAGAGAAGGAGAGAGAGAGATGGAGAGAGAGAGAGAGAGAGGGGGGAGGGAGGGATGGAGAGAGAGGGAGGGAGGCAGGGAGTGAGGGAGAGAGGGAGAGAGAGGAAGATAGAGAGGGAGAGAGAGACCGTTCAAAATTTCTTTAAAAATCTTCTCTACCAAAACTACACATGACAACAAATAAGGGCGAGTATATCCATCATGTTTGTGCAAGTAAAGAAGAAACAATTAAATAGATATAAACAACGATGTTAGGAGAATTTACTTGTGTACGAAGAATCCGATTATTTCAATAAATGTATCAGTAATAATATTTTGCAATAACACCAAAACAACACATTTTTACATTGGATTTATGAATAGTGTAGGTAATGTACAGACTTACAATACGAATCCTCGGGTTCAGCATAAAATGAAGCATTAATTAGCAAAATCTAGCAAAAAGTTATATTTTCAAAATAAAAGAGTGGAAAAACTGTTTTAGAAGGCAAAGTTGTCCAAATTATGTACGCGATTTACCAACACACCACGTGAATATTACATAATAAACACATAAAACACCATTAAATATTTCTTTAAATCAAAGTAAAACTAATTGTCAATATTATTTATTTAAAACCACTTCCAAACATAAGTTGGACTTAATGACATTCTTTCTTATTGAAGTTCTTTGATCGATCATCAATAGCCTTAAGTCTTAAATCTAACTAACCGAAAAGTTAGAAGAGTGTCGCTTTAACCGGAATGCCATCAGTAAAAGGAGGACATCGGACATGTATATAACATTATTTGTATCATCTGTATTTTTTTAAATAACTACTTGGTCCCGATTTAAATGGAGTATTCACCGGAATATCCAGCAAAGCCTAGCTTAACATATCGCAAAATCATTGGTCAACTAAATGGGTAAGAAGTCGCAACGAACTGTTGGCCATGATCCATGAATTTCATGCCTAGTGGTACTTCTTACAATAATAAATGATCGCCAGTAAAAGGATATTTTGTATTGCTGATCGTCGTCAATCAAATATAGTATAGTTATGATGACATATGAAATATATACCGGTTCAACAATATCGGTGCCAAATTAATTGCAAAGGTTTCTGACGACGATTACTACAATAATTTTATTGTTTGTAAACTGTAATCTTTTTCAAAATCGTTTGAACCAATCATGCAAAAATCACGTGAGGGACCTATATTTCTTTCGCTGAATCTAGGACAATGGTTGGCTGTGGATTAAACAGATTTGTGTCACTGAATTCACTTCATGAGATATATGATGAAAACAATAGAATACAATTCCGTTTGAAGATTGGTGTGTCCACCCCATCGAATAGCAATTAACTATAACTAGTTGTGTGTGTGTGTGTGTGGATGTTTTTATAAAAACGTGACTTTCATAGAGTAGTTGAATGATTCTTGTTCAGAATTTACTTTGACTATGAAAGATCCTGCACTCTTGCCCTATTGGCACATTACAAAATAAATAATTGAGTTATACTTACTTGTCATTTAGTATAATTCCAATAGACTTGTATCCGCACAAATCCGCTAACTTTGCAAGATGTTCACAATCATACAACAAGGCGTGGTTAACATTTGCAGCATGGACATTTACAGAGTTTGGGGGAGTAACGACCATGTGAGGCATCCGATGTTTGTCTAGTTCTAAAACATTTATTGTAAAAAAAATGCAATTTCCTGCGTTGACTACATTATCTTGAAAAACTAATGATTTTACAAATCCTAATACAACTTGACTTTTTTTAAACATTTAACACTAGTGATATGCATATTTACTCACTAAGCAAGGTGTTTTATAACATAAAGTTTGTATACTTTGTGTCAAATACTGCTTACATTTAATATAGTTTGCGGTAATATTTCTATTATTTTTACACATATATGAGAGCGTATGTGAACAAAGGATTCAAACATGGCCGATGTATTAGAAACATGTTTCATGTTCTTCTATTATGGATAGTAAAAAGGGATAATATCTGACGAAGTTTACCGATTTTATCGTGCTGAATCTCTTTCCAGTCCCCGAGGGACAGGCAAAGTGTTAATTTATGTATCCGTGTACAGAAAATATTTTCAGGCTCGGTCCGTTCGATGCAAGTGAAGTATCGTTTCACGGTTACGTAACATCCATCAATGCAGTGCTTTTTTTCCAATATTTTGTCTGCATCTAGAAAATTTAGATCATATGGTATGATTATATCCGATTTATCAACTTTATTTGTGTTTCGGTCCATCACTCATACACAGCTTAAGAAGTTCACTTATTTTTAGACGAATATACAAATACAACACTGTGTTCACATTTTCCAAAATGCCAGTGATGTTGATTTGCAAATAACAACAAACTACACAAGGATATGTATAAGTGTGTATACTGATTTAATACACACAATTGATTCTTGATTTTAATACGATTATAAAGGAAATACTTAAACAAAAGTGGTCATAAAATATGCCCTTTAAAATAGTCTGGGTTTATTGATAAAAAGATTAAAAATATGTTAGTATGATAGCGAACAATATTTTAATTGCAAATTTGGGATGATTCTGTGGCCATAACGAGTGCTTAAGACGATTGCTCTGGTTATTATAATTGGCAGAGATTTTATGCCAACACACATTGTGGCCAAGTTTGATGATGCTGTGATTTAAATAAGTTATAGCATTGACAAATGTTATTTGGTGAAATGTTAAAACATGAAGGGATGGGGATATTGTCGGTTTCAAGTGATGCAGGAATGGGGCTTCAATGCAGGTTATTAATATTTTCATCTAAAAAATCACGTTCTTGGCTCTTCTTGCTGTTACTATGCACACAGGAGAAGGGTTCATCATAATCGCCGAGTAGCTCTCTGTGCTGTTGTCTGTCAGGGGTCGTAAATCAGATGGCGAGCTGATTAAGGGGCTCAATTTAGGGTTTCATTGTGTCTTGCAAACCAATGCGATACATTTTGGTGGATGCCTTGCCATTCTGGCATGCGAATATGTGTCGGGGTAAGGTTCTAATGCCCTGGCGGGGGATTCACTGGACCTCTTAATTTATGGATTTCAGAAAACAAATAGTGGTTTATTTCAGCAATAGGTAAACTACTAAAGTCAGAATGGCATGCAATTCGGGTTGGCAGATTGCACGAGGTTGGCCTACTCTTGATTCCTGAATATCGTTAAGTCTTTCCGACAGACATGATAATTTCATTAACACTCTGAGTAATAGGCCATACCAGTTTTACACAATTGTTCATTCTTGAAAGAGAAGAAGCATCTTATTGTACACCTTGCAATTGAGTATTTAACTGTAGGACATAGGCTAATTGCTTGATATGAGCAAGAATATATATGTCTTAGAGATATGTCAAAAATAATGTCATATAAAGAGCTGGTCAAACCAGATCCAACATATAAATTTTATTTACATTTTAAAAGAGATAAATACTTATAACAAAAATTTAAGTCTATATTAATTTATCGATTTCAACATCATCATTTGTTAACGGCACACGATAACATGTATGTGTTTTTGGAAAACCCAAATAAACATACAAACATCAAGGGTCATCACTCAAATGTGCTTCAGGCGATATGGCTGGTTAACGAACTTGGCCAAGACTTTATGCCTACAAAAAGTATCACCAAGTTTCATGATGATCAAATTTTAACAGTTGATGTTAATGAGCGGAAATTCTACTTGGAGAGCTAACCGCCGCAGATGTTGGCATAATGCGCCCGTTTTTTTAAATACAAAACAGGAAACACATCTGAAGATACAGAGATAAATCTATGTACGAAAAACAGAGCCACTTTTAATCGTTAAGGTTAAACACGCTCATATAATATATGCAGAAAAATTAAAGTATCTTATGAGAAAAATACAAGTTCTTTTTGATAATAAAACATAAACAAAATCTTAATTTAACGTTTGCTTCTAAAAGGTTGGTATTATATTTTGCTTAATCAATGTATACACTGAAATATCAATATTATACATTGACCACGGGGCAATATGATTACTAATGCGGATATATATATCCCCTAGTAGAGGACCACTACCATCCTATATGGATTAAAAAAGAGCAAAGCTTTTTGTAATGTGGTCAGATAACAAGACCACGACTAATGACCCAAGATAATGATTTGTAAAAATATGATAGACGACCACCATATTATATTCAATACCAAATACAGTTATAAATTTAGCACGTTGTGCATAGGTTAGCCAATACTATATTTACATATTACAAAGTGCTTAAATATTACGGGATTGTTAAATCGGATGACTGTGAATCGCTACAGTGAGCATTCAACTGTTATACCTTTATAATCCGCCAAGGTCACCAGGCAGCATCGTATTTCTGGAAGCATTTCCACAGCCTCTACGTGAAATTTCTCGCTGTGAAAGTACGACAGAACCAAGCTTGTATCAGTTGATCTGGACAAGTGTGATACAATCACACAGCTTGACATTTCAATCCCACAAAATTTTGGTTTGAGTCCATTCAAAGTATTTGATCCGCAGTCAGTTAAGAGTCGCGTGAAATCTGTAATAACGAATAAACTTTTACAGTTAACAGACATAGTATCGTTGTCCGATATTCAAATATATAATAATATGCGGAACATTATTTAATTCAAATATATTTTTAAATAAAAATATTATTGATACACATTTTGATTTGTACATGTTCATCATAATATAATTGTACTGTCTTGTTATTAAGGCATTCCGGTCAATTTAAGCACATTTACCTATTCGGTCATTTAGGGTACATTAACGCATGCGCATTCCGGGACAAGAAGTACATTGTTGCCGCGAATCAATTACCTTGCCCTTTCAAAATGAGATTAACCCCCTCGTGGTGTAAGTTCTATGATGATAGCCTTATAGCAATTTTTTATTTTGCAATGATTTAACCGAAATTACAGGAATCGGTTCTGTATTGGTCATGTTTAGTCAATGTTACGTTCGTCCGCCATTTGATTCGCACCTGCTCTGTTACGTGCATTCGACTCGTTCAGCCTATAATTTTGTATGTTCATGTTAATTTGCCTTGCAATTTAGTGTTTCTAGTCATTTTATTAGATCTAGTCAAGTTATGAATATGAGTATAAATGCTGATCGGTTGTTTTCATACGAAAATGTATTTTTAGTTTCATGTGGCAGAGTTCAGTTAGAATAAGAACACAACCTTGATGATCTCATGTTTAATATGTGTATACACTTAAAAAGTATTTATATGAAATCCCTTGTCATATTGCACCTTGTTTATTTGGAAACTTTAAATATAGATATAGTTCTCTTCTATCTGGAACTGCTATTTATTCATTTATAATTAGTCCAAACACTTATGATGCCTTATGTATTTGTCAGTCTATTACCATCACTACGTCATTAATGGCTGAATGAAATTAAAGAATAAAATCAGCAGAAATTGAATTTGTAGAACTTTTCCCTTCACCCCGACGCACCGGTTAACTTTCTGACTTGGCCGCAAAAGCAGCCGCGTGCTATGGACAGCACAGTAAAAGAACCATTGGCACGGGCACATTTGAGAAGAAGTCGAAACTTAACAGAAGAAGGAATGGATCTGTATGTACAACGCAGAAACCAATTCAATGGCAAACAGGAAGCACCATGGACTCTTGTAGAAAACAGCATGGAAAATGACAATGCAAATATTAAAGAAGTTTACTTAAGCTACGTTTCAGCAGCTGACAACTATCTTGAATTTCTTCCAGACACTTACACCGATGAAAGTTTGAATCTCAGATCTAAATCAATAGACACATGTGAATAAAGAAATAGTATTTATTCGCAATACTTTAAGCAACACATTTTTGAACAAACTATGAACAAAACAACGTCGACTAGATCTAGCAGAAGGTCTTCTAAGTTAGAAGATGCTCTATCATAATAGTATGCAGCCCCTGAAGCAGCAAAGGCAAAAGTCGCCGTTGCCGAAAGAGAAGCGGAGTTGAAGCGTCAAACAGCTGAACTGGAAATGAAGAAGAATCTTATTGCAGCCGAGGGAGACGTGCTGGAGACACAAAAAGAGGCAGATGCCGCAGTGGCCGAAGCAGAAACCCTTGAAAGGTAGCGTGGAAGTTTTTTTTAGCCAGGCAGGTCTTCCGGTGCTGCCAAAGAAAGAAACCAACAAAAGTATCCAAAATTATATCAACAAACTTCCAGAGCAACAACTCGAATCAACCAAAGAAACAGAAAATTCACATTATCTGGCCTTCCTCGACTTTTCACAATTTCTAGTTAAGAAAGATCTGCTAATTTCACGCCTTTCCAAATGTGACGACCAACCAGAGAATTTCGTTAGTTGGAAATGTAGCTTCAAGACCATCATGCAAGAACTTAAATCAACAGACGCACAAGAGCTGGACCTGCTGACATAGTATCTCGGCCCCCAATCCTCCAGACAGGCTACGACACTCAGATCAGCCTATGGAACATCGCCAGGCAAAGCTGTGAAAGTAATATGGGAGCGATTAGACGATCGATATGGTGCACCAGAGCTTGTGGCTGAGCCCTTAAAAAAGAATCTTTATGACCTCCCCCACATCACTGCTAAAGATCCGAAACACCTCGAAAATCTGTTAGACATTTTAACGGAAATTGAATGTGTCCAGCAACATGAAAAGTTCAAAGCCCTGTTAGCATTCTAAGACTCGTCGGCAGGGATCTCTCCAATTATCTCAAGATTCCACACAATATGCAAGAAAAGTGGATCACCCGAGCATCATCAAACAGGGATAAGCATGGCGTAGTGTATCCACCTTTTTCATTGTTTTTGACTTTCGTCAAAGAAATGGCAAAAATCCGGAATGATCCAAACCTTCAAGTTTCAAGGCGCCAAACAATTGACTTTTAAAACATCGTCAACAGTAAGCCGTTCTACAGGGATTTTCACCAAGAAAACGGAAATCGATTCGAAGAGCAGAACAAAATGTCCGATTCATAAGCTGGATCACAGCCTGAACGAATGCAGGACATTCAAAAGCAAAACCCTAGAAGAGAGAAGAAATTTCCTAAGAGATAATAATTTCTGTTACAAGTGCTGTTTGAGCAACAATCACAGAGCAAGAGAGTGCAAGACAAATCTAAAGTGTAGTGACTGTGACAGTGCAACACATGAAACTGTCATGCATGTTTCAAACCCATCATCATCAGCCAACCCCAGAAAGACAGGAACTCAAGGCGGGGAGCAAGTGAACAAGACTGGAACAGTTGATGCTCGATGTACAGAAATAACCTCCTCAGACCACGGCAAATCATTTGCTAAACTTGTCTTAGCAAATGTATATCATTCAGATTATCCAGAAAATGTAGTAAAATGTTATGTGATGCTAGATGAACAAATCAGTAAGTCTCTTGTTAAGCCAGAAATGTTTTCTCTGTAAGGTATTGAGAGTGAAGAGTATCAGTACACCATTAATTCGTGTTCAGGGTCAGTGGTCACAGATGCTCGCATAGCAAATAGATGCATTGTTGATTCACTTTATGGGGCTGTTCATTATGAACTTCCCCAACTCATTGAATGCAAACAAATCCCTAACAACAGTGCCAGGCTTTATCCAAAATTAGAGCAAGTAGCAAATTCTATGCATGAACTTGATTCAGATGCTGAAATCTTATTGTTGCTTGGCAGAGATTATATTGACGCTCACCATGTGCATGACCAAGTGGAGGACCCTCCAGGGACACTATTGCTCAGTGCATCGGTCTGGGTCTGGTGGTTGTTGGGGGAAATTTGTATGGGGAATATGCATGTAAGCAAGTCTGTAAATGTGCACAAAACATATGTACTAGACAGTGGATGTCCCTCTCTGTTCACACCTTGCCACAACAAAGTTATCGTTGAGGCTTTTGATAGAGTATTTGTCAAAGATATAGATGATGACAAACCGTCTTTGCCGATAGAAGACAGAGTAGTTTCCGTAAAAAATAAAGCCAGAAGATGGGTAGCTCCTCTTCCATTCAAAGAGCATAGGGAGAAGTTTCCTAGCAACAGAGACCAAGCCCTAAAAAGGGCCAAACTTTTAGATTTGACCTTGCCTAAGAATCCTGTTAAGGCTCAGCATTTTACCGAGTTCATGGATAAGATTTTGAAAAATGACCATGCAGAAATTGCACCCGAGCTTAAAGCAGGTGATGAATTTTGGTACCTGCCTATTATCATCCACATAAACCAAACCAGATAAGAGGTGTTTTGATTCATCCGCGTCATGCGAAGGCTTATCCTTAAACTTGGTAATGCTAAGCGGGCCTGATCTGACAAATAAACTGATAGGAGTGTTGATGAGATTCAAACGAGAGGTTTTGGCGGTCGTTGCAGACATAGAGCAAATGTTCTACTGTTTCAGTGTTGCTAAAGAGCACAGAAATGTTCTCAGATTCTTTTGGTACGAAGGCAACGACCTAAGCAAACCTCTGGTTGAATACCGCATGTGTAAACATGTCTTTGGGAATAGCCCGTCCCCAGCTGTTGCTACATATGGGTTAAGAAAATCAGTGAGGCAGAAGTTCAAGAGTTTGTATGAAGGGACTTCTATGTCGATGATGGCCTTACCTCTAGGGGTAGTTCTGCTGAAGCTGTTGACTTGCTAGTAAGGTCCCAGGCGGCATTGGCAAAATGTGGTTTACGTCTGTAAAAAATTGCTTCAAACGACCTTGAGGTTTTGAAATTCTTCCCAGCAGATGATTTGAACAATGATCTCAAAAGCATATATTTTGACTAAGGTGATTTGCCTTGACAACGTAGCCTTGGTGTAGGCTGGGACCTGATTCGAGATTCCTTTGTTTTCAAGGTTGATTTGTCTGATAGGCCTCTTTTCAAACGAGGTTCTATCAACGGCGAACAGTTTATTTGACCCCTTAGGTATTGTTGCCCCTCTTGTCATGCTTGGTAGATTGATCATGAGAGATAAAGTTTCCCTGTGCAGTGGTTGGGATTATTCCTTGCCAGCAGAACTTGAAGCCAAGTGGGTCAAATGGAGAGCTGATTTACAAAACCTCTCGGTTGTTCAGATTCCTAGAAGCTACTTCGGTAGGTCACCACAAATCAGATGCATCAGAGTCTGCAATAGCAGCTGTCGCATACCTGGTTGGGGTTCCAGTCTCTGGTGAGAGAAGTGTTGAGTTCGTTTCTGGAAAGGCCAAAGTTGCACCCGCCAGTGGTCACAGTATACTCCGTCTTAAATTGTGTGCTGCCGTTCATGCAGTTAAGCTTTACAAGTCTATATTATACAACATTGATATGGATTTGTCGGATGTCAGGTTTTTCACGGACAGTCGTATTGTTCTCGGTTATTTCAATGACCAGACCAGACGGTTTGTCACGTATGTGAGCAATCGCGTTCAGAAAATCAGAGACGATAGTAGCCCCTCGCAGTGGACTTACATTGCATCAGAGTCAAATCCGGCCGACGTGAGTAACAGAGGTATACCCGGTCCATTAGACCGACAGTCTCTGGTTAAAGGGACCACCTTCCCTTTACAGAGATCCCAAGCCTATACCCGAGTTCTTTCCACTTTAAGAGCCATATTCTGACACAGGAGTACGGCGTCAGGTTACAGTATTTACAACCAGTGTTGATTTCCATGGTTGCCAACCTTTTTTTTGACAGGTTTAAGAAATTCTCAACTTGGAGTTCTCTTATTTCAGCTATTTCTGTTGTTCTAAATCAAAAGGCAGAATTGCTGGGCAAGGGGTCCACATGTTCAAAGGACTGAAACCAGTGTGAGCTTTCTGGGAGTGTTGAGCTATGGAAGAGAACTGTGTCTTCGATTACCTAAATTTCAAAGCGAGTTCTATGCTGATGAGATATCGGTTCTTAGGCTAGAGCAAAGCGTCCAAAAGTGTAGTCCCATTGTGTCATTGAACCCCTTCTTGGATCAGGGTGATTTGTTACGTGTGGGTAAGCGGCTCAGTCGAAGCAGCTTGTCGCAGAGTGAAAAGCACCCACTCATCTTACCAGGCAAGCATCATGTAGCCAAACTTCTAGTGCAGCACTACCATTGTCGTGTTCAGCATCAAGGTCTTCATTACACGGAAGGTGCAGTCAGAGCTGCAGGGTTTTGGATCGCTAGCGGAAAGCGTATGATATCATCAGTACTGCACCATTGCGTGAAATGCAAGAAATTGCGTGGCCAGTTTGCATGTCAGAGGATGTTGGACTTGCCACTTGCCAAAGTTGAGGAAGTCGCCCCTTTCACATACACTGGTGTTGATGTTTTCGGTCTTTGGCATATTACCTCTAGACGCACTCGTGGAGGCCTGACGTCCTCAAAAAGAGGGGCAGTGTTTTTCTCCTGTCAAACTGTTCGGGCTGTGCATATAGAGGTATTGGGGGACATCTCGTCCAGTAGATTCATTAATGCACTGCGTATGTTTGTTGCAGTACGAGGTAAGGTCAGACAGTTTCGCTCTGACCGACGGACCAACTTCATTGGGGCCACTGACAACATACAGGTGGAAGATGTGCCTACAAGGCCTACCTCAGGACGGCAGAGTCAGTTTGGATGTTTAATCCTCCTCATAGTTCGCATATTGGTGGTTCATGGGAACGCATGATAGGGCTTGCTCGTCGCATACTTGAGTCAATGCTAGCAGATGTGAAGAATTTGACCCATGAAATCCGTGTTACTCTCATGACTGAAGTAGCTGCCATAATGAATGCTCGACCCATTGATGCTGTCTCAAATGATCCAGAAAATCCAACAGTTCTGTCTCCTTCTGCTCCGTTAGGTGATCTACACGTAAACGAGTTGTACAAAGAACAGTGGAGAATGGTTCAGTATTTAGCTGATCAGTTTTGGTTGCGTTTGCGACAAGAGAACCTGCAGTCTTTGCAGCCGAAGGGTAAGTGGGCAGAAGAGCAAGACACTGTGCAGGTTGATGATGCTGTTCTTGTCAGGGATCGCGAAGTTTGTCGCAACAGTTGGCCCATGGGTAGAGTTACTCGTGTATTCTCCAGTCAAGACGGCAGATTGCGCAAAGTAGAAGTCGACTTGATAAAAAATAGAAAATGACCTGCTCCCTTAGTTAAAACACAATACAGCTTGAGGCTCAGGACCATACTTCTAAATAGTCTGTTTTGGGCTCTCAGTGAAATGCCAAATTGATAGTATTAAGTAATTGTGTGTACACAATTGATATTATGGTTAGTGAACCCATTTAAATACACCTATAGATTTACTGTATGTATTTACCTCGATAGTATATTGTTTTTCATGTGTTTGTATGAATTTATTTTGGATGTACACTTTAATTCCTGTTTATGTGTCTACAAATGATTTAAACAGAATTTGTTAAATTTGTTCAATGCAAAACAAACCTTTAGCTCATTAATCAATACCAAACATTGATAAATGGAAAGTGTGTACAGCCACATGAAATTAAGATTTATAAACAAAGACTTTACAAATATGTCTTTTTTAAACATAAAGATGTGTTCAAGGGAAATAACCTTGCTGTAGAACTGAAATAAAAAAGATGTTGCTCACATCTAGTATATACACAGGAGAGAAACCATACAAGTGTACAGTTTATGATATAGACTTTGATGCACACAAAAGAGAAACTTTACAAATGAGCTGAACATTGGAACCAGTATCTTTGACATCTGTCTCGCATACATAGTAATAAAATAGGCATCTTTAGTAAGAGTGTTCTATTTATTTTTGTTACTGCAGAGAGAAGTTATATATATAAGTGTTGATGGTGTTTTTTATCGGTTAATTGTATGACATTTATAAATTTGTGCAAAGTATTTGGTGTGCAACGTGTGTAATAGTTTATATCTTTCATTCTGTTAAGTAGAAATAAGTTTTGTTATAAAGGGTCGAAGATTGTGATATCTACAGATATCAGGCGGGGAGTGTGTTGTTATAAAGACATTCCGGTAAATTTAAGCACATTTACCAATTCGGTCATTTAGGGTACTTTTACGCATGCGTATTCCGGGACAAGAAGTACATTGTTCCCAAGAATCAATTGCCTAGCCCTTACAAAAGTGAGATTTACACCCTCATGGTGTAAGTTCTTTGATGATAGCTTTATAGCACTATTTTGCAATGTACGCTGGTTCTGATTATACCTAAATTGTCGGAATCGGTTCTGTATTGGACATGATTAGTCAATTTAACGTTCGCCCGCCATTTGATTCGCACCTGCTCTGTTACTTGCATTCGTCTCGTTCGGCCTTTAATTTTATATGTTCATGTTAATTTGCCTTGCATTTTAGTGTTTCTAGTAATCTTATTAGTTCTAGTCAAGTTATGAATATGAGTTTAAATGTAGGTAGGTTGTCATACGAAAATGTTTTTTTAGCTTCATTTGGCAGAGTTCAGTTAGAATAAGAACGAGACCTTGATGATCTCATGTTTAATATTTGTATACACTTAAAAAGTATGTATATGAAATCCCTAGTCATTTTGCACCTTGTTTATTTGGAAACTTTGAACTTTAAATATAGATCTAGTTCTCTTCTATCTGGAACTGCTATTTATTCATTTATAATTAGTCCAAAAACGTATGATGCCTTTTGTATTTTTCAGTCTTTTACCATCACTACGTCATTTATGGTTGAAGGAAATAAAGAATCAAATCAGCAGAAATTGAATTTGTAGAATTTTTCCCTTCGACCCGACGCACCGGTTAACTGTCTGTCGTAGCCGCAAAAGCAGCCGCGTGCTATGGACAGCACATGTACCAACCCGGAAAATTCAAATGCTATAGTGTTAAGTATACTCATACCTATATTGCCTTCAAATGAAATCATTGCTGTATCCCGCTTTGTTGTGTGAAATACCATGGACCCCTTTACTAATCTGTAATCCGTGTGTTCACGCAGAAATTGATCCAAGTCTGTTTCAGTTGTGGTTTCATGAAGGGACTTGACAAGCAGCTTTGACGAGTAGAACTCCTGATTTTTACCCCAATTTGGTTGTGCAGGTAACCTCTCTCTTAAACAATTGAACTGTGTGGCTCCTGCAATATCATTATTTATTTATTGTAAAATAGCTCAGTTGTATATCATTCGTCTTAGTATCAAATACAATCCGACGCAAACCTACCAAGTTTATAGTTTATTTCCTGTACAGCAGATGTGAATGACAGCAAAAATTCTTCGTCCTCAGACCACAAACATACTTTATCCAACGGTGACCTTTCAACATGTTGAAGCCATTCTTGTACTGTTTTAATCACAATGTCGATGTACCTCCTTTTCAATAGAAAACAAGAAACATGCCCCGAAGGTGTTATAAGTGTATCATTTAAATGATAAAATCAATATCCGAATGAATAGGGATTATTTCATGGATGTGGTGTAACTATTGGTTGTACCGCACGAGCAAATTGTGTAACGCTGTTTTGCACGAGCCCGCTGAATTCAATGAGCATATTACAAACTATGACAACATTACTACCATGAAAAAGTCAATCTATTATCAAACTTCTTAAAGGGAAAAAAACGAATAACAGTCACAAACGCAAACAAATGGGGTTTACATTCAAAACATAATTAATACATTATATTACATCATACCAATGCCATCAAAACAGTATGATCTGTATATAACTTACGTCCGTTTTCCCAGCCGTTTTAATACGAAAACAGATTTCACGTTGTGTGACATACGTAAAAAGATCTGATCTTATGTTTTTACACTCAAACTACACTTGTATCTCATACATGATACATGTTCATAATAAATTATTCGTAAGAGCGATATTTAAACAAAGTATCTTACCCATTGTACCCGACGACATTTATAATTATCGTCCTGTATTTTTCACTACAGCAACTCAGTAATCTGTGCAAATGTTTGCATTGGTTATCCATGTTTGGGTTGTACAAAATGTGAATATAGACAGAATCGAATTCACGTTTACACACATAATTTCCTGTAAAACAAATAAAAAGCATAGTAATAAAAGATATGAGTAACATATTCTAATTCATATATATTTAAACATTAGCAGTATGTAATAGAAGTAACACTGATAGTGATATAATTATTAGTAGAGGTACTAGAAATGTCATGAGTATCTGTTCTAAAACAACACATGCGAGATAATATGAAACCTGATGTGTTGTTTTCCCCAATCAACATAGTGTATTTTGCATGAATAACGTACGTAGTTTTTATCTGAAAAATATGTTACTTTTATTTCCAATACAAAATATTTAATGCTTGTATGTATGTCAGCATTATTTGTGCAAATACTGGTAGGTCAAGTAGTAGTAGTCGTAGTAGTAGCAGTAGTAGAAGTAGTAGAAGTAGTAGTAGTAGTAATAGTAGTAGTAGTAGTAGTAGTAATAGTAGTAGGAGTAGTGGTGGTAGTAGTAGTAGTAGTAGTAGTAGTAGTAGTAGTAGTAGTAGTAGTAGTAGTAGTCGTAGTAGTAGTAGTAGTAGTAGTAGTAGTAGTAGTAGTAGTAGTAGTAGTAGAAGTAGTAGTAGTATCAGAAGCAGCAGAAGTAGTAGTAGTAGTAGTAGCAGTAGTAGTAGTAGTAGTAGTAGTAGTAGTAGTAGTAGTAGTAGAAGTAGTAGTAATAGTAGTAGTAGTAGTAGTAGTAGTAGTAGTAGTAGTAGTAGTAGTAGTAGTAGTAGTAGTAGTAGTAGTGGTAGTAGTAGTAGTAGTAGTAGTAGTAGTAGTAGTAGTAGTAGTAGTAGTAGTAGTAGTAGTAGTAGTAGTAGTAGTAGTAGTAGTAGTAGTAGTAGTAGTAGTAGTAGAAGTAGTAGTAGTTGTAGTAGTAGTAGTAGTAGTAATAGTATTAGTAGTAGTAGTAGTAGTTGTGGTAGTAGTAGTAGTAGTAGTAGACGCAGCAGCAGCAGCAGAAGCAGTAGCAATAGCAGTAGCAGTAGCAGTAGCAGTAGCAGTAGCAGTAGTAGTAGTAGTAGTAGTAGTAGTAGTAGTAGTAGTAGTAGTAGTAGTAGTAGTAGTAGTAGTAGTAGTAGTAGTAGTAGTAATAGTAGTAGTAGTAGTAGTAGTAGAAGAAGTCGTCGTCGTAGTAGTAGTAGTAGAAGTAGTAGTAGTAGTAGTAGTAGTAGTAGTAGTAGTAGTAGTAGTAGTAGTAGTAGTAGTAGTAGTAGTAGTAGTAGTAGTAGTAGTAGTAGTAGTAGTAGTAGTAGTAGTAGTAGTAGTAGTAGTAGTAGTAGAAGTAGTAGTAGTAGTAGTAGTAGTAGTAGTAGTAGTAGTAGTAGTAGTAGTAGTAGTAGTAGTAGTAGTAGTAGTAGTAGTAGTAGTAGTAGTAGTAGTATTTGTAGTAGTAGTAGTTGATGTTATTGTTGTTGTAGCAGTAGTGGTAGCAGAAGCAGCAGAAGCAGCAACAGCAGTAGTAGTAGAAGTAGTAGTAGTAGTAGTAGTAGTAGTCGTAGTAGTAGTAAAATAAAAAGTTGAAGTTGTTTTAGTTGCTGTTCTAGCAGGAGTTGTGATATAAGTTACCGGATTCAGGATGTAAAATTTCGATTGCATCAATATCCGCACAAGGCTGTCGAGAAATGCACAGATTTATCTTGCAATACTCGGCACAAACGATATGCTCTGGCTCTGGCATTTCAATGCATGGGAAGTATCTGAAAACGTCTACACGTTTGCCGCCTATGTAATGTTTCATTAACAACATGGTATCAATTACTGAAATAAAGACAGAAATCTCAGTTATTTTATACTGTTTTGATTTAAAAGAAGTGTTCAAATATACAAACGTATGGCCGTATTTTGATTGGGTATAATTATGGACTTGTTACCCGATTATTTGAATTGTTGTGTGCACTCTAATGATGAAATCAAATTCAAGTTAAGTAATGAGTGAATTAAATGAAATTCTAAATCAATATATGCATTAACGACGCAATACATGATGCAATCTAAAAAACGACGAACGCCCCGTGCTCAGGTTTTGCTATATGCATCGATATATAAATGTTTCATAACGTAAAACGGAAAATAACTTTATTAAAGAACTAATATGATTGATGTTCTATTTAGACATGTACCGCTTTCTTATTAGGCCAAAACATTTCGTTCAGATTTGATAGGTTAAAATGTTTTATTTTAAGAAATCTATTAAGTCCATTAAATCGTTTTTCATAAAAAGTCGTTTTTATAATGTATTTATTGATTAAATAATAGGAAAATCCCCTTTTTTTAAAGAAAAATCCCATGATACATTTAATTTGTTCAGACACCCTTAAAGGCATTAAAATCACGTAGATTGTTTATCATGTGATAAAAAATAGTGTTTCACGAAGTTAAATAAATACATGTTTAAAATAGTTTAATAATCCCATAGGATTTTTTTCCCACTTAAAACATGCAATTTGCCTTGTACTTAACAAATAAGTATTCTTCTGCACAAAACGATTACATAGTCCATTAATAATTTTAATAAACTTGAATAGGCGGAGAAAAATTCCATTGGATGTTTTCCCAACTCAAATAAATGAGACAACCCCAATTGGAAAACAAATGTGAACATAGAAAATTGACATGGGAGAACCCATTTTTAATACAGAAATGTAATGCAAGAAATTGAGATTGAATGTAAAGACTGTCGATAAATGGTCACTACGAAGTATTGCGTACTTTATCTTAAAGAAAAGGGTACTTAAATGAACGGAATTGTAGTTTTAGTTATTCCGTTGTCGTTTTCACCTTTATCATCAAAAAACAAATGCTATTATTATATGTGATTATTTCAATAAAAATGTAATAAAGACTCGTCCAGTAAGTAGAGGATACGTACATACTTCACGTCGAAAACCTACTACACATGCCGTTTTACATGACATGCTCACGTTATCAACACCCTGTCCACTGAGGTCATCAAAATATGACCTAATTATATCAGTATTCACTTTTGAAGGTAAAGCAGTAACATAGACGCAGTTTGTCGAAGCAACTTGACTGAATGACACGTCAGGTCCCAATTGATTCGAAGTGCACCGTTCAAGAACATCCTTAAAATCTGAAAATGAACATGAACAAACTTTGGTCACATTTAGTGTTAGTATCGTATCATATATTTAGACCATGTTAATGTATTTTTCAAAGTTCAATTAAGGCGTTGACTTCCTAAATGCAGAAAAAAAATCCATTTCAGTGTATACAAACAAAGAGGTTTTCATATGATTATTGCGTCCTTAAATCTTATTAAACCTCATTTGTGAAAACAATTCAGCCAATGTATTACCGTTCCTTTAAAAAATAACACAACACATACATTTTATCACATCAACATCATACAGATAAAAGAATTTAAAAAAAATATATCAAATTAATAATTATACAATATTTATAAATTACATAAGCGGTAGAAGGAGAATAACGAATAGTTTGTTAAACAAAAAGGTATATGAACAAAGGTTGTTTGTAAAACACGTACCCCCATTTGAAACTTATATAAAACGTAAGTATGAAAGTAAAACATACAGTTTTGACACTATTTCACGCAATACAGAAGTTTCCGACCAATCGGATGAACGCCCTGATCATCCTGATCAATTGAAAATGTGTATTGATTTAATTTTACAATTAAATTTTTTATAGTGAAATCTCATTTTAATGTAGCACAGCAAAACTAATGTTGTTTGTTGCTGTTAATTCATCCACTAAATCTTATTAAACAAACGATTGTGGAACATATTAGCATTACATGTTATAAATGTATACCAAGTTTGTGTTATTATATCTTATGCACCTTTGAAGAAATCAGTATTTAGATCTATTGTATTAAGGGTCACATTTAAATTGACATCGGCAGAAATGGATGATCATTTATAATGCTATAATCACTACAATTTTTATTACTTCATGATCATAGTGCATGTACTTTTCGAGTTACTTATTATTTGTCGATTGACAGACGTATATGTGGATGAACACGATAGGGACAGATATACATATCAAATAATTGCATATAGGCAGATGTTAGTTAATACTAAGTTTTATTATCATGTCATATGAAGATGTTGATTTATTACACAATTTAGTGTTTTAATTTTTAGTTAAGTTTAAATTTAGCTAGTCAAACTTACTTAAACTTTGATTTGTTATGTAAACCGAAGGGTCTTAAAAGATTGCTTTTCATTGGAAGACCGAGTTACGTTCAAGACTCTTACGTAAACTTTTTGAAGTTCATGCTTTTGATTATGATATAAACCTTTCTATTCATGTTAAATATGACGGGCGGCAAAAAAAAAGACCGGATGACAAGTGAAAATGATAAACAGACAGACGTATAAAAAGCCTGTAGCTGAGTGTGCATACCAAGTTAAAAGATAATATCCTCTGCTATTTTTTATCTGAGATTACAATTTTAAGTTTCGTTCCATTATTTGAGTAACCGGGACCTGACCATTTACCTCTTGTGAAAAAAGTAATTTGGCATAAGCCTCGTATTGCCTTTCATACGTATATTAAGTTTCATATAAATATAGTCTGTACTTTTTTAGAAATCGCATGATCCAGTCTTTTGGACGGAAGTACGGACAAACGGATTGACAGATTGACATCATGACGGACTGATGGTAAAACAAGAGTCTCATCCCCCAGTAAAACGGCCCTGGACTAATATATCTAAATGGAAAATGAAACTAACTGGAACAGGATATTTTGTAAACACATTGTTTAACAAATTACTTCATGAACGTGTTTTACTGCTGTCAGTGCCGTAATCTATCCGATTAAATGTTGCAATTAGTGTCCAATCTGATGCTTGATCACATTTGCATTTTATTTCATTCGTATGTGTATTTAATTTAACGGAATTTCATAGGACAATACACTATTTAATTTCATGTAACATGCTCATGTTGCCTTGACTTTGGAGCTGTCGACCATAAAATCGATAGACTTCATCCTTTTCTACCAAGTAACTAGTAAACCAATATTCAAGGTTGTAGGTCACACCGTCATTAGATATAGATAATGTTTAGTGTGCATGTACCACTGACAAATGGTAATTAGACAACCGTAAATACCAATTTTTTCCTTGAATGTTGCCATGGCAATTTGACCGTCACGTTTATGAAACGTCAGTGATCCTTGAACAAGTGTATATCCAATGGTTTCTAGCATGTATTTGGCTATGTCCACCTCTGTATAGTTCACGGGTATTCTTGTAAGCAGCAGTTTGTTTTCATAGAAACTGTCTTTGCCCGATGATATCAACGGCGTTTCACATTCGATAGAAAGAGTAACGAAATTACCTACAATAGATGTTCATTAGTATGTTCGTGTGTTTCTATAAAGCAAACGTTTCAATACTACATATAATAAAATAAACACTCGCACATGAAAATCCATATCTTAAAACACTAATTAACGGAAGCTAAATGTGTTCAATGAAATGTCATAGAAACAAAAAATGAAAAATTGTAAAAGATAAACTTATGACATGCGTTTTGCCAAAGTAAATATCAGCATAACAGCAATGCCAACTCACCTCACCGGTAAGTGGAATTTAAAACAAAAAAGTGAAACATCTAAACAGTACATCAATCACAACTTATCCCAAGCAATAATACTTTTCAAAACAGACGAAAGAGTTGGTAAGGTGTGCTAAATTTATTTCATATAATATTTGTATTAATGTTTGTGTTCCTGACCCTTGTTTTCCACATTATACAGCGTTTCGACGCGGGTTTGATTAGCAGTCTCCAAACTAACGTTGTTTATGGAACCTAACTCATTACGCCGTTCAGCGCCTGTGTCGCCATTGCCAGCGAAAACAGTGTCTACTGAAATATTAAAAGATTATCATTCGACCTAAGCCTCTAATAAATAACGTCAATGCATTGCAAAGTCAAACATTGCTCATTATTTATTTTACTTTCGCTTAAGCCACCATATATAATATGATTGTCAAATATCAACACACGTTTGCTTAAGTCTTTTGAATATGAAAGACAACATATATCAATAAAACTTTAGCAACGTAGTGTTAAGTATAAAGTGCTCAATATATTGTGTAGCTTTATATGTTATATGTGAATGTACTATAAATGATATCGCTACCGTAGTTTACTTTCATTGATGTCTTAAACGAATCAATACAAACTACTTACTTAAATGATTGGCAGATTTGATGAAGTCATTTTCAGGTATGCAAAACCTCAGCTCCAAATTCTCGCATTTAGGCAATGCTCTTAAATAGTTCTGGAGCGGTTTAAGTAGTTCTGTCAGAGAACCATTTAACCAATCTCGGCAAAATCGAATCCAATTTGCAATTGTAGGGATGCGGATGCGCAAGGCAATGCACTTTTGTTCTGCTTGCTCTACTTTGTTACCACCTTGAAAAATTATCCACACGGCGGTTACTTTAATTAGAAAGTATTTCCTTGTTCATTAATCACTTCATTGAATATTCCAAAACAATAAAGTATAAATAAAGAATATAATATACATACATTCCTCTAACTTATTAATTGCAGATTCGACTTGTTGTACTAATGTTGGATCAGCCTCGTCTCGACACCCGTTTATGATTTTAACAATTCTGTCGGACACATTACCGTTTTCCGTAGTGTACAATACTGGAATTACAGCCCTTATAACTGTTACATCTGTATAATATAACAAAAGACATTCAACCTTTAAGTGTACACAGCGTTTCTGATATTAATATAAAACATTTATATTGTGATAATCATCACAAAACTCAAGTCACTTAAGTATTCACTACTGTTGTTGTTTTGTTTTTTTCCAGTCCAGCAAATGTTATTACAATTCTTCAAAACAATATATATATATATATATATATATATATATATATATATATATATATATATATATATATACATATATATATAATACGAACACTATCATTTCATGCAATAAGGGATACAAAAGTTAGTTCAGTTGTAATCATAGTGCATTTGCAACACATTAAAAAAATTAATTTCACTTAGAAATTTAGGTCAGTGACACAGAAAGCATTTAGTACAGTACAGTGGAATTGTTCACTAGCTTATACAGGTTAAAGAAAGGAGTTAACATTTATGCCTAGCGTCTAGAAAAAAGGCCTTGGCAAACAGCGTATACCCAGATGAGACGCCGCTGCGCCGTCTCATCAGGATCAGCGCTGTTTGCTTAAAATAATTTATGTAAGAAATATTCTAAATATAGAAATAAATATACTAGACATCCCTAATTTTGGAGATTTTTTTATCCAATTAAGAAGGATGGGAGAGTTCACTAGTCATAAATAGGTTTATTATACACATGCTTTAAAGCTTATGCATAATGTTTTGGTACAAACATGTTTTTTTGTTTTGTAATTAAAATAATCTACAAAATCATGTACAATGTGATATTATATTTTTTTGTAAATTCAAAAGAGTTAAATGCAATATTATATTTTTGTTAGAGATTAAAGGAAATAATAGCAAAAGGGTAAGTTACGTACATGTCAACAGGCCTGAAGAGTTTACATACTTAGTGTAAAGGCTGTGGAAATTGTTCCACCATTGAATTATGTAAACACTATATGTATAAAAAGTTGAATGTAATTGTGTACTGAAAAACATTACAGAAATATAAAAACAGAAAAAAATATTTTTCTTGTATGTTAAAATAAATAAAAATTTCTAAAAATTGTATTAACCAAAGTTTCTTTGCAAAAGAAGATGACGAAATGCATTGAAAATAGGTGTATAATGATTTATAACACATAGGTACTACATTTGATGTAATCTAAGGTAACACACGTAACAATTACCTATCAATAGTTTTATACAAAGTTGTAAAAACTACAACAATCATCAAATTTGTACTAAGTTTGTGTGATAAAATATGAATAAAATAAGTCCCAATTGCTGTCTAATGATTCTGAATTATGATTGAAATTAACATCTTTCGTAAGTAATCATTTTCATGTTTAGTGTATGTCTTGGCTTCTGGTATTCTCAAATGCATTTATTAATTGTACACATGTATAAATGTAGCTCAATAAAATATAACAGTATTAATGACTATGACTCTGACACAGTTTGTTGAATATCCACGGAGAAAAAGTGTCTTATTCGTGAAAGATAAAGATTTTCGTTTTAACAACTCAACAATTTTTGCTTTATATATCTAAAAATCCATTGATACATAACTACATTTAACCCACTGTGCTTGATAAAAAAACACAATGGATCATCAGTGGTGTTCATTTTATTAAAAAGACCTAATTGTTTTCATTATCGTTTGACTACATATATATTAGTCGGTCATTATATGAAAAAATACCGTCCAACCCCCAACAAATTGCTTTAAATTGTATTTTAACTGATCTTGGTAGGGTAGAATGTCCTTTGTAACACATAAAAAGTTTACCAAAATCGGACAAACGGAAAGTTTTTTTCCCTGGTGGCGTCCAAGATGGCCGCCAGAACCTATTACTGATGATAACTATGTGACTATCCACTCAAATTCAATTAGTTTCGTGCCTTTACTTTGATTTCTGGGCGCAAAGAACACATTAAGATAATATAAATATATAAGTCTATTACGTGGCATACAAATTCAACATGACATCCAAATGATCGCTAACACAATGACCGCTAGCGTATAACTAATGACTCAAATGTGTTATTCTTTTTTCGTAATTTTATAATAAATATTTTTTTTTTAAATATTAATCACTGGTAAAACCTTGTTAACAAATGTTCAATTTTAAAGCTCATACGACATAAACAACAATACATAAAAACAGACCACCATTGTACAAAATATAAGAATGCCAGTATATTGGACCCATATACAGACTTTTTGAGATTTGAGAACAATGCCGTAGATATTGTGGAACCTAATGTCCTTGGTAGTGATATAGATTTGTTGGAGACGTCTGTTATTTTGCCGCCGATAATGTTGATCACAATATTATCACCACTGACTGCAAAGGTACTTTTCATGGGGTGGGTGTCATTGCATATATCAGCCCCAAAACGGTCGAAATTTCTGATTCCGCGGAAACTACCGCGGAGCTGAACACTCGAAATATGACAATAGTTCCAATGTGTGAGTATTCGAGGACATGTCGCTATTTCTAGATTTTTACAAGAGGGTCCATATTTTGTTGGAAGTCTACTTCAGCTTCAGACAGGCAACACCGAAGAAAAGGATGCATAGTTTGCATAAGCGAAGCAAAACATACTGGGAAGTCGTCAGACAAATTCTTGCCTATGATCAATATATACTCTTGGTAAAAATGTGCATTCTGTCAACATTAGACGTTGATTGCAATCTGGCCATGAGGCACAACCTTCCCACCATTGTAACGTTGGGCCAATCCTCGTATTGGAAGGCTGCCAAATCATTATTGATTTGCCACAAAGAAGTTCCCTGAAAAACATTGTTCTGGTATTAAGGTGTTTTCATACACTCATGAACTTGTTAATGGTCATAGGATCCTTTATAGGAGGAACAGGTCTCAAAAACATACCGGTACTAGTGACTGCCCATGGGGAAAATGCAAGTGTGCACATTATAACATCGATACACAGCCAGCTCAAAGCCCAGATGTCCCAGATATATTCCGATATTCAGACACTGCTGGATCAGTCAGAGGAGTTGTATTCTTCCCGTCTAGGGGCGAAACAACGCTAGCTGATGCTACATGTTCTGAGATTTTTATCAAACTCGAGACGGCTACAGAAAACAAGAAACATGAACCAGCCAAAACCTCAAAGACTAGCCATTTTCGGCTGAATTATCAGCTTATGGTACGCATAGCACGGATGTTGATCAAGGCGGATCTAACTGGATGTTAGCTGATGCATTTGCAGGCAATATCCGATTGTATATCCGTCTTTGCTGCAGCTGTGCACTTCAATTACCTGCGATCTTCTTATAACTATCTGCAGCAAATGAGCAGCCTAGACAAAACGCATTCAGACTTTTATCAAACATTCGTTGATGATGTTCACGTTGTTCGTAGGAGCAAGCATGTGCTATTTGTCCACAACACAAAGACTCAACTGAGGCGCGCATCAACAGAGATGCTTCTAATCTCGAGAAAATGCATACAAAAGTACAACCTGTTCACCCTACAGCGCTGATCATACTCAGAGAAACATTGCCAATGGGATAGTGGCTGGGTAAGATGTGATTGTGCATGCATTTCAGGAGGTAAGGGGCAAGATCGTAATTTAGCATTTGCTTATATATTTAAGAAAAAAAAGCAGCCAAAACTCTTTGGAATAGCTCTGCTGTTTAACTTGCTAAAGACCGTGCTTTTGATTCTGCCTTTCTGTTCAAGCGTTTCATGGTATTAACATTAACTTTTTGAAAGAACTTTTAGGAGACTGTGTGCAATGAGTTGCTCTTTGTTTATGCTTAAACAGGCTGAGATTCAACTTTATGGATTTTCGGCATCTGTAAAAGGTCAGTCTTTCGCAAATTAATAAAACCTGTTTCTATCTTGAGGTCACGTGCCAGTTCATTTCTTCTTCAAAACATGTCTCCAGAGGAAATATCAAATCTTGGCAAATGCTTGATGGTTGATCTGGTTGGGTGCAAGTTCAAGGATTCATTTGAATCACTGCGTCATAATATTTTCACAAAGAAAGTGGCTGCTTCCGAAACAATCGTCACTCGTGAGGGACTACCCTAACATCACATGCAATAGCATGGCCTAGCCAACGCGTATACTATCAAATCATTGCATGGATGGGGATGGCAAAAAAATATGAAACCGACTGAATCGGATGGAAACAGGAAAACGACCAATTAATTCCAATCATGACCCCAAGACATGTTCACCTGAAGAACTATTGAACATCATCCATTGTAACTGCTCTGTAGGATAACAATCCTCATGATGCAGCTGTAGACGCTATGGACTCCCCTCCACTGCTGTAGGAGGCCGTTGTCAAACCAAAAACTTAACAATCCAAACAATTCACAATAGTTCTGTTCTGAATACGAGGAGGACGACTCCGAAAATTTAGAGGTTTGAGACAAATGTTTTAGACAAAGGTGATTGTGTATCAGGTGATAGCAGACAGCTGAATGTCATAAATTTAGCTTTGATGATTTGTAAACTGCTTAGTGATGTCAACATTTCAATCCAAGTGTACCTAGTCTCCAAAGCTATAAAAAAATAAAATAAAAACTATCACCTTTAAGTCAAACGTTACGGATTTGTGGTTTTTCTTATTATAACTGTGGCTATTCTTGGATGTCATTTAGTATTTCTATGTAACATAACATAAGCATACACCACATGCAACCAAGGAAAAAAACAGTATATCCTAGCATATCATGTATAATATGTGTTTGACATGATTACTGTTGTATTATACCACTTTTGTTCTTGCTTATGCACATATTTATATTGTATGTTTTTATATTGAATAAAAAAAAAGAATTTACACTAAGTGTTATGATCATTACGTGTTCTTTGACCCCCGATACCTAGGTTTAGACACCCAATCATAACATTTGAGTGGATAGTTACATATTTATGATCATAAATAGGTTTTGGCGGCCATCTTGGCGGCCATCTTGAAAAACAACACTTTCCTGTAGTTCGATTTCGGTAAACGTTTGATATGTTATAAAGTACCTGTTACCCTACTAGGATCAGTCAAAATACCTTTTGTAGCAAGTTTAAAAGAGGTAAAAGTTCATATTGACCTGGCTATATTGGAATCACTTTACCTTTACATCATTGGTTAAACAAACCGGTATTTCCATTATTTACGTCCATTCTTGTTCAAAACTGGTCTGATGATTGTTTGAAAGGTAAGATACACAATATTTTCGCTATTCATTAACACTTACCTGGTTCCGCCGGATTTCTTTGTGTGTCTTGTAGTTCCATACGTCGCAGTGTTTCTTCTATTGGGTCCATACGTAGCAGTATTTGTTGTATTCCTATTTCGATTACAAATCGTATTTCGTTTAACCAATGTCATACTTAAGATATTTTTAATATCAACATTAACAAAATGAATTCATAAATTTAAGTATCTACAAATTAAATGGAAATATACACGTTTCAAAGTTGGTGTTGCTGTTGTGTTTGATTTTGTTTTCGTTATGTTTTTCCCTTTTTTTGTTTAAAAGTGACATGTTACCTTGATGACTTTCAGTTATAAGGACACCGTGTTCTTGTTGCCACTGTAAAAATAATTAAAATGTACTTCGGAACATTTTCAGAAAATAACAAGTACATATATAACAAATAAGTATGCAATAATATTATCAAATTTCTTTTAAAACTTGTTACTTTCAAAACTGAAATAGGTTGGAAGGCATAATGATGCGTTGGCATTATAAGAAATATTTTTTTTAAATGCCCTTTTATTGGGAACGTTGAATGCATCGATAAAATAGTTCTAACAGTCAAGAAAAAATATATGAAATTTAATGCACGTTAAGCAAATAATAAAGATTTTATGAATCTAAACATTGGTTCTTGAGATATTATTGCAATTTTAATATACAATAGAGTTGATAAAGCAAACGTAAAAGTATTTTTTACACTTTGAATTTGATTTTATTCTTATTAATAACAAAAATACAATTATACTTACCCCAATAAATGTGTTCATTATTACTGATAGATCCTTGTGAAAGTCGTTCACTTCAGACTTGTGTTCAAGCAAATGTTGTGTTGTCGTTTTAATTTCTAAAACTAATCGATCTACATGCTCTACTAATCCTTGTAATATTTGTTCATTTTTTCTGGCGTTGACGTTTTCAGCAATCAGTATCCGTTCGAATTCTTTGGAATACTTTTGTTGTTGCTTTTTGAATTCCTTTTTGGAATCTTGCAGTGCTTGTATTACTTCTTCTCTTATTTTGAATTCATCTAGAGTTGTTATTACAAACGAACTTGCTTCAAGCTAAAATACGAAAACAATTCTTAGATTACATATTTATCTCTGCTTATAAGTTTGTAGAATGAGAATGCATGACATGCGTTTGGCTTAACTAATATTAAAAAAACAACATTTTTATTAAACTAAATATTACATATATTTGAAGGTCAATTGAGTTTATAAAGCAAAACATTTTCACATTATAATTGGATGTTTGTAAATTATGACATGAACATTTTCAGGAAAACGCGATCGACATTTATTCTTGTAGTTCTGTTTTAGCTTACGTCTTTAATGAACAGAGTGAGCTTTTGGGTTATTCGTGCGTCGTCAGTCGTCAGTCGTGCTTAAACTTTTCATTCAAAAAACACCCCTCTTAAACCGCTTAGCACAATTAAACGAATCTGCACATAAACGATATTTAAATAACATTCTTACAAAGTTGTTTAAATCGTTACAGTCCGCTGAATATGTAGGCTACCAGAGCTAAACGTCAAATTACAAAAAAAAAAATCCGAAACCGCAAGGATCAGAGAAAATATATTTCGAGCTGAACATCGTATAGGGGTTTTATTATAAGTTTGTTCATATATTTCCCATGGGTACAACGCCTCAAGGTCACATGATTTATTAACATGCATAACAAAATTAAAAATACATTAATTAAAAACTCAAGAATCAGCTATTTAGTAGGAATGGTTTTTAACATCGTATCGCGGATCTCATTTTAGTGTGTTCAAATCATACCATCTGGGTCCAAACTGGCTACGCACCAATTGTGGTATGTTGTTCATAGAATTAAAGAGTAAAAATCTTTTAAATCTTCCACAAATTTTCTTCAGATCATGCCAATGGGGTCAAAACTTCCCCCATCCTGATCCCTCGTAGGGCTCACACGATCTATATAGGTTTATGGTAAATAACGTAATCACTCTGTTCTTAAACGATATGTTCCAGAGCTTTGATAATTAATAGATAAAATCATGTTTTGGTCCTTTACAAAATGCGTTTAGGTCATGTCATGGGTCAAAACTGGTTACTCCACAGAGGTAAACATTATATAATATACTGATTTCGCAAAAACACATTGAACATAATAAAATCCCACATAGTTTATATTTTGTATTTGACTATGATATATGTGTTCAACTTAGTATTGAGTGAACGCCATTTAAGTGTTACATAAATGATTATTCCGGTTCCGGTTTAAAATGTAAACACATACACAGACTAATGAAATTTATGAAATAAAATTTACGCGAGTGATCTGAGTGATTGTGAATCTTCTAAAATGGATTATTTTAATGTGGACTATTTCATGAGAGAAAAGTTATAAGCTTTTGTTAAAAGTGTTTCAGATGATAGTTCTTGATTTTCATTTCTACCCGTCTTATTTTCGCGCGGGTGGGGTAGCATAATATTCATATCATATAGACAGCGATCATAAACTTATCAAAGGCTGATTAACAAGATCTATCCTGTCAGCTTTTTACCTGAGCTGTGCTGTGAACTCGTTACGCATGACCGAATCGTCTAATCACCACATTGGCTTATTGAGAATAAATAAGTGTCCTCGTTCCAAATAAACCGTTAAACACTTATACGTTCACGGAAAACCCTAAAACAACCTA
Organism: Dreissena polymorpha; assembly: GCF_020536995.1. Lineage (NCBI taxonomy): Eukaryota > Metazoa > Mollusca > Bivalvia > Myida > Dreissenidae > Dreissena > Dreissena polymorpha. The sequence goes on along the minus strand of NC_068359.1, from coordinate 19,679,352 downwards.
ATAATTCGAATAATAATAAGCAAAAGGCAACACTCATCCACAGCTAGTGAGAGCAACGCTAGCCTATGTGAAGTACCAGTCTTCGAAACACCAATCACAAATAAACAAAACAAGCAAAACAAAAATAGCAGTACAATTTCGAAAACAGAGCAGGACAAAATAAACCAAAAAAGTATGACTGACTTTTGTGCAAAGCGGTGCGGCTAAATCCGTGAAAGAGCATATGGAAACATCAATTGAAAAGCGCATCGATGAAATAAGCTCTAAGTTATCGAACGTGCTGACAAAAAATGGCACTTCCCTTATCAGAACGATAAAACAAGATACTCTCGAAGAAATAAAGGAAAAGTTTCTAAGAAGTGTACTAAAAAAACTCGAAATATTGGAAGGTAGCCTTTTTGAAAATAAAAACGAAACAGATTCATTAAAAATAACAATTAAGGAATAAAAATGTGAAATAGATTCCCTGAAAAAAAACGCAATATGACCTAGATTGCAGCCGAAGGAACAGTATACGTATTACTGGTCTCTCCAACGATACGCACCAACAGGCATCAATGGCCGTGGCCGACGAAACGGTCTTACTGTTGTATCAAAAGCTCGGCACACATATCGAGGCCAAAGATATCGACGTTGCCCATCGCCTATGAAAATATGCTCTAAATAAACGCAGGCTAGTCATTGTTAAATTCGTCAGGCGCCAAACGAAAATTGAAATAATGAAACTCGCCAAGCTTCTGAAAGGTACTGACATTTTTATCAATGAAGACCTGACAAAGATCAATGCAGAAGTTCTTGCTTCATTGCGTCTTAAAGAGCAGGAGTTGGTGGAGAAGGCCTGGTCCCGCGACGGGAAACTTTTCGTACACTATCGGGGACAAGAGCGCAACGAGCAAGTGACATTTGATAAATACAAACTCTGGCTGGCAAAGTCATGGCCAACCAAAACCTATGTAACAAATAAAACAACGTACGCCCGAAAAGTGTCAAATGGCAGCGCCTCAAATCGGCCAACATTAAAAAAAACAATAAAACAGTGGCAATAACTCTGGTCCCGGAAATGACAACCCTCTCCTTTGAAGAACCCACCGTGTATTTCCCTTTATACTACATGTAACTATGTTTTTGTTACCTAAATGGAATTCGCGACACACACACATTTATACACAGACGAACGATACCATCTAAACGCACTAAAGTACGCAAGCACTCACGCACACACTTAAGCGCAACCACCCACACACTTAAACAAACACACATTTACTTGTCGCACGAATCTTCATTTAGACCGTTCTACTGTTACAACCATCACATTCCCATTACACGTTTTTTAAGAAAAGCTCATTTTTCAAACAATTGTATGTAACTTACAAAATAACTTGAATCATCTATTTGAAATGTGATGTTTGTATATATTCGTGTGTTGTAAACTTATCAAGGCTGATTATATCCATGGAGTTACTTTCCCTTGATATAATATTGCCATTAACTTATGCTTTTTTCACATTTCCGCAATGATAATAAATATACAAAATTGCAGAGATAACACAAAAACCACTTTAGAAGGAGTACACTGTATGGATGAAAACATAGTGTTTTTATAACGTCTTTTTAATATGGTTTGTAGTTGATAAATATTATGATAATATAAATATTTGGTTTTTTATGATGGACTGACTCACTGAGCACAGGCAAGATCGATATATCAATAAACGTTGTGTAATGTTTATTGGCAGAATTTTGGAAAAATCAGTATTTTATATGAAACTGAACACTCACCTCTGTTTAGTGTTAAATAAAATAACATTTATGTACATCATTATTGTCTGTATGGTTTACTTTCATTATTTTATTCTCGTGAACTGTGAAAGGTTTCATGATATTAATTAATATTGATGCATGTTCCTTTTTGTTTGCCAAGCAAATATAAAATCTTTGTATATGCTAGAAGCCAAATACATACTAACTGTTAAGGTATATCTTTGCAAAGAAATAATATATTGTCCTATTGCTAGCCTACATGTTTTTAAACTGTGTATGATCATTAAAATACTGTATAGAATAGAAATAATGCTCAAATTATTAATAGTTAAGCTGTTACACCGTTCTCCGTTGCATTTTTACATTTAAACAAGTTTTGTTTTTGTTCTATGTTTAGATGTTAATAAAATGCAAAGTTTAATTACCTAGGTAAATCAATAAGTACTTAAATACTTTATTGTCAAAATTTGTAAAAATAATCCTCAAATAATTAATAGAATAAACTGATACACCATACAACCTGGCATTGTTACATGTAAACAAATTTTTTTTTCGCTCTATGTTTAGATGTAAATAAAACTCAAAGTATTACTACATAGGTAAGTCAATGGTCCCCTTGTTATCTTCCTGATTAGCATTATTTAGAGTAAGCTGATCTTATAATTATATATTTGGAAGCGGTAATATGGACCAATTGATGATTGCACAACCATTAGGAAAAAAAGTGTTGTACCTTCAAAAGATCCATACTTGATTTTTAAATTCTTAATTTTATATCATTCTCTTCCTGTCATGGGACCACTGAACCATTGTACTGAATACATCCAGTACAATTCCATATACATGTTTTTTATTTACATGTGTTTTCTTTTTGTTTTCTATGTTTTTGTTCTTTACTTTTAGATACTTTTCCAGTAGTATAACAGTTCATAACTATTATAACATTTTAAAGGCATGGTATACGGAATTTTGCATCACTAAATTTATGTTGTTGTTCTTTATGTATAGATACCTTTCCAGTTGTATTACTGTGTTTATTTATTATCTGATAATCACACTTTAAAGACATGGGCTATGATTTTAGCTCCATTAAACTTACTTTAACCAAATGACTAGATCTGAAAATTGTTTCTTTAAACTTTAGAGTATTAAATGGGAAATTAAAGAGGCTTAAGGTTTTTAATCACTTAAAAGAGTTAAATGCTAATATATATTGTCTGCAGGATACACATTTTACACCTTATATGTAAAATACTATTTATTCGGAATGGGGATCAGAATGCTTTTTATGTCTTCCACCACTATAGTGGGGGACATATTGTTGTTGCCCTGTCTGTTGGTTGGTTGGTTGGTTGGTTGGTTGGTTTGTCCAAACTTTAACATTTTGCTATAACTTTTGCAAGATTGAAGATAGCAACTTCATATTTGGCATGTACGGGTATCACATGGAGCTGCACATTTTGAGTGGTATAAGGTCGAGGTCAAAGTCATCCTTCAAGGTCAAAGGTCAAAAAAACAAATCCAAGGAACTAATAAGTTTTAAAGGGAGATACTTATCTGAATCTGCCAAATGATAAAACATAAAATAAATCAAAGCGGCGCAGAAGGGGACATAGTGTTTCTGACAAACACATTTCTTGTTGAGCTATGGTTTTGCTAATTCTACGGAAACTGGCATCTTATTATCAGTCTCTATACACCGCGTAAGCTTAACAATGAATAACATAATGAGGACTTTAATAATTATGTAAAATGAATTAATTGTCCAAAATAAACCCATGCTGAGGCTTCTTCAATTGAAGGTTTCGTAACTTTAGATGAAGCTTCTACAGTTTTAAAACATATGTCAAATAACAAAAGCCCAGGAAGTTCTTGCTTCAATTCTAATTTTTATAAAATTTTCTGGAAAAAAATGGAACCTTTATTGTCAGATCACTAAATGAAGCTTTCAATTGTGGAAATTAATATATAACACAAACTCAAGGCATTATAATAACCTGTATTCCAAAGGGAGATAAATCTAAGCTCTTAATACAAAATTGGCGCCCTATCACTCTTCTAAATACTGTTCATAAAATTGCCTCGGGAGTAATAGCTAATAGGTTTAAATTATTTATGGACAAGCTTATTCGTAACGACCAGTCTGGTTTCATTAAAGGAAAATACATAGGGGAAAATACAAGGTTTATATATGACATCATGCACTATACTGAAGAAAATGATATCAAGGGATTACTTCTCTTAATAGACTTTGAAAAGGCCCTCGATTCATCGTCCTGGTCGTTTGTACAAAATACACTCTCTTTCTTTAATGTTGGTCCAAACATTAAAGTTGGGTTTCAGATTTAATATAAAGACTCTATGTCGGCTGTTTCTCAGTGTGATTACTTATCCAACTTTTCCCCTATTGACAGGGGCTGCAGACAAGGAGATACCCTCTCATGTTATATTTTTATCCTGTTTGCTGAAATGTTGTCACTTGTCTTGAGAGATAATAAGAATATAAAAGGTATAACAATACATGGAATTGAACATAAATTGTCCCAGTTTGTAGACACTACTACTATTTTATTAGATGGTACCGAGCAATCGTTAAATGAAACACTGAATATTATACAAGAATTTTCAAACAATTCAGGTCTAAATGTTAACTTTGATAAAAACAAATGTTGTATAGATTGGCAAACACAAATATAGTTTTTATTTGCATTAAAACAAAATGGAAATTAAACTGGATGCAACATAGCTTTAAACTGCTTGGAATAAATTTCCATGTTGACCTGTAAAAAGTATTTCATATAAATTACAATTAAAAAATTGTTAAAATGGAAAATATCCTGCAAAATTGGAAAAGAAGAACTTAGACACCCATCGGAAAGATTGTTATTGAGAAAACTCTTATTGTGTCATTTTTCAATTACCTGTTCATATCACTGCCTTAACCACCCAATACCATTTTAAACTTAATAAAATATTCTATTCTGACTTTTCTTTGGGACGGGCATAGTAAAGTAAAGTTTACAACAATAGTAAAAGAATATAGTGATGGATGTTTAAAAATGATAAACTTGGGTGCATTTATCCTAGCATTTAAACTGACCTTGTTGCAAAAAAATCAATTATTAGGGGAAATTGGATATATATCTCACAATTATACTTTGAAACTTTTTGGGTAGATGTTTTAAATAGCTTCTCAATTTATTGTAGTAAATTAGAAGTAGAAGCAGAAGAATTGATGTATTATCCACTTTTTATAATCCAAATATATTTTACTTTAAGTCATGGTTTGATGCTGGAATTCACTGTATAGGTGATATATTAAAAAATGGAACCTTTATTTCTGTAGATGAATTAAGTGAAATGTACAATTTAAAAATAAATTTTATTTATTATATAGGGGTGACAATAGCAATTGATAAATTTGTGAAAAATATTGTTTACCCTGTCCCACCCAACAAATGATCAAACCCTTTTGGCTCCCATTATTACAACTGATTTTAAAAAAAGAATCTGGTGCTAAAAGACTATATGATATTGTAAATAGGAACAATGAACAACCTTCATTTAAAGCAAAATGGGGTATAAAACTCAATACCATAATTGATGAAAATAAATGGAACTGCATTTTTGAACTACCCATTTTTATAACAAATGATTTAAAGGTAAAGTGGTTCCAATACAGAATAATTCATGGATACTTGGAACAATAGTCTTTTGAGCAAAATAAAAATAACTAATGATCCATTGTGCTCCTTTTACAAACAAAGTGAGGAAAATTTAGAACATTTATTTTGGGAATGTCAAATATCTAAAGCACTAATGGATGCGATATTACAAAGTCAATTATTTACTTCTATGATTAAGAAAAGTTTTCTACTTGGGTATTTAAAAAGGTCAGCTATAGCCATAAATAATGTTATTTTGTTTATCAAGCTATACTTACACAAGTGTAAAATGAATAAATACATCCCAAACATTACAGGAGCCAAAAAACCCATAAAATATTAATATGATAACTTAAGAAAACTATCAATTTCAAATAAAAATACAGAATCCTTTGACAGGGAATGGATAGCGCCACTTCTAGGTGACCTTTTTTATATTGTTATGAAAGCGAATTTATGTTAGAATTATCTAAAACTAAGCAAGTAGATTTGATTATTTCTTTTAACCTTACTAGTAGGTACATTGATGACATACTTAATTTAGATAATCCATTATTTGAACAATATATTCACAAAATCTACCCAAAAGAACTAGTCTTAAATAGATCGTGTATATCCAATACAGACGCTGCGTATTTAGACTTACGTTTAACTATTAATAATAATTTGATCAAAACTAGTTTATACGACAAACGGGACGATTTTAACTTTGAAATTGTGAATTTTCCGTTTCTAGATGGCAACTTCCCTAAAGGACCTTCCTATGGTATTTACATTTCGCAGTTGGTACGTTATGCCAGAGCATGTTCGTGTATTAAAGATTTTAATGATCGTTCTCTAATATTAACTAAAAAATTGCCTCTCTCTGATAGGCGTTTCTTGTTTGATTTAATTATTTTTATTTTTTAAGCAGTCACATAAACAACCAAGCTATGTAATATGGAATTTTTACACCCATTATTGCTGCTTCTTCCTGTTTTTGTGCGATGATTATCCGAGATATTAACTCCATGATGCTACATTCTCAAATCTTTTCCTATAAAGAAGGAATGTAGTTGACAATTGTTAATAGTTTTATTTGATCGTTCGTCAAAACGTTGTAACTCTGTTACTCTTGTATCTTCAATGCAATTGAGTAATTAAATAGTAATTAAATTGAATGCGTTTTAATTCCCTTTTATTATTGTTTAATTTGAGTTACAATGCTATGACGTTAAATTTAATTAACACATAATATTGTTTACTATTTTTGTAGACCAAACTTAGTATTCAAATTTAATGAATATTGTCGTTCTATACAACTTTATATAAAAATGTGTTTTGTTTTGTTTAAACTCAAAGGACCATGTTAAAATCTTTAAAGAAATTATAGGTAGAACCTTTGTGTCATAAATCAAAATTACATGTACCTTTTTTTGTTTTTCTATGCATTTTTTCATCTGAATATGCGAAAACTATTTGCTTACTATAATATATACACAAGTTACTTTAAATATGTATATACCCTGGAAAATGTCTTTATTTTGAAAATGTACATATTTTTTGCTTTTTAGCTCATCTATTTTTTGAAGAAAAAAATGAGCTATTGTCATCAACTTGGCGTCGGCGTCAGGTTAAATTTTGCGTTTAGGTCCACTTTTCTCATAAAGTATCAATGCCATTGCATTCAAACTTGGTACACTTATTTACTATCCTGAGGGGATTGGGCAGGCAAAGTTAGATAACTCTAGTGTGCATTTTGACATAATGATGTGGCCATGTTATACTTAGAAAATTGAAAATTTGGTTAAGTTTTGTGTTTGCGTCCACTTTATTCCTAAAGTATCAAAGCTATTGCTTTCATACTTGCAACACTTGCTAACTATCATAAGGGGACTGTGCAGGCAAAGTTATATAACTCTGACTGGCATTTTGACAGAATTATTTGCCCTTTTTGTACTTAGAAAATTGAAAATTTGGTTAAGTTTTGTGTTTAGGTCCACTTTATTCCAAAAGAATCAAAGCTATTGCTTTCATACTTGCAACACTTATTAACTATCATAAGGGGACTGTGCAGGCAAAGTTATGTAACTCTGTCTGGCATTTTGACAGAATTATGACCCCTTCATACTTAGAAAATTTAAAATTTCGTTAAGTTTTGTGTTTTGGTCCACTTAACTCCTAAAGTGTCATAGCTATTGCTTTCAGACGTGGAACACTCGCTAACTCTCATGAAGGGACTGTACAGGACAACTTGCATAACTATGGTTGGCATTTTGACGGAATTATGGCCCATTATTTACTTAGTAACTTTGAATATTTGGTTAAATTTGGTGTTTAAATCATCTACTTCTAAAGTATCAAGGCTATTGCTTTCAAACTTCAAATACTTTCATACTATCATGAGGGTACTTTACCTGGCAAGTTGAATTTGACCTTGACCTTTGAATGACCTTGACTCTCAAGGTCAAATTATTAAATTTTGCTAAAATTGCCATAACTTCTTTATTTATGCTTATATTTGATTGATACTTTGTTCTTTGACAAAACAACTCTTACTTGACAAACCACAATAGACTCCACCCAAACCATCCCCCATTATTTTGTTTTTTTCTTAAAGATCATCTAATAAATGACCACTACACCCTAAAACTATACCCCCCCCCCCAATGTTTTTTTGAAACCTGGTTAAAGAACACATTTTTTTGCTTTTTTGCATTTTTGGAAGATAATGTAATAAATGACCACACCCCCACACTATACACCCCTCTCCACCCCTCCCTCCTTTGTGATTGAAATTTAAATAGGTCCCTTCACCTTTAAAAAGAAAAATAGATGAGCGGTCTGCACCCTCAAGGCGGTGCTCTTGTTTATGCTTTCTATTCATCTGAGTACGCAGATACTATTTTCTTATTACAATTTATACATACTTCAAATATGTATATATACTGAAATATCTAGTTTTTAGCTCGGCTGTTTTCAAAGTTAACCCGAGGTATTGTCATAGCCAGCTTGTCGTTCGGCGTCTGCCGTTCGCCGTCCGCGTAAGGCTAAAACCTTAACATTAGCTCTAAAATCAGGGTGCTTCAACATACAGCTTTGAAACTTCATATGTAGCTGCACCTTGATGAGTTCTAAACGCCACACCCATTTTTGAGTCACTAGATCAAAGGTCAAGGTCACTATGACCTCTAATATAAAACTTTAACATTGGCTCTAAAATCAAAGTGCTTCCACCTTCAACTTTAAACTTCATATGTAGATGCACTTTGATGAGTTCAACACGCCACACCCATTTTTTGGTCACCAGGTCAAAGGTCAAGGTCACTTTGACCTCTTATATTAAACTTTAACATAGGCTCTAAAATCAAAGTGCTTCCACCTTCAACTTTGAAACTTCATATGTAGATGCACCTTGATCAGTTCTACACGCCACACCCATTTTTGGGTCACTAGGTCAAAGGACAAGGTCACTGTGACCTCATATATAAAACTTTAACAAAGGCTCTAAAAAATCTACAGATGCATAGTCTCTCAGATGAGTTCTTCTCGCCACTTAGCTTTCTTCCTTTTCTTCTGAAAAGCTTTCATTTTTTCCAAAATGCACCCACAGCTGAGCGTTGGCACCCGCTATGCGGTGCTCTTGTTTACTTTTGTTCTCGATAAATACTGTTTAATGTTTTTCCAGCAATCAATTACATGCAACTGTCTTATAGTTACAGCATTCTTTTTCAGTTTGTAAACTCTTAATGTCTGTTGACATGAAGCTGTGTTTTTATATGCCCCCGAAGGTGGGAATATGGTGACTGCATGTCCGTCAGTCTGTCTTTCCGTCTAACTGCCTGTCTGTCTGTCTGTCTGTCTGTCTGTCTGTCTGTCTGTCTGTCCATCACACTTTTGCGTTTAGGTTTCGAAAAGTGCTCATAACTTCTATGTCGCTTCAGATGTAACCTTCATATTTGGTATGCATGTGTATATGGACAAGGCCTTTCCATTAGCACACAAATTTTGACCCCTTTGACCTTGACCTTGAACTTAGGGTCGGCGTTTAGGTTTCAAAAAAGCGTTTAGGTTTCGAAAAAGCGTTTTTCGGGGGCATATATCTTCCTATTGAGACAGCTCTTGTTTCTTGTAAATAAAGACATGATATGGTTTGTGATTTTGTTTGTAAAGGTAACTTATGTATGAACATTTTACTACTTAACTGTGGTTTCACTGGGCCGAATGCAGAAATGTCAAACGTCTCCTTTATCACATATTTAAGGAGGCACATTTTACTGAACTGAACATCTGGGAGTTCTTGATTTACCATGACAACAGAGGGCTCTCTTTCCTTTTTTGTGAAGTAAAAGTAAGACGCTCAATTTATTTGAAAAAAAAAATCCCACAAATTACAAAATTATGAGAAATTTAGTCACAAACTCCTCAAAATTTTACAATCAATATTCACATACTTGTAGAAATTGTAAAATGATGATTTTTATGCATAGGTATAGTAAAATATTTTCATTGGCTGGACACTTTTGCTTTCGAAAAATAAAATCATACATCATACAAGCAACTAAATTCTGACAGGTTTAACTGTATCTTCAATGATCCATAGTCAATACTTTTGACAAACATTAAAATGTTTGTCTATGTGATTTCTGTTGTGTGGCTAGACACATAAGGTATACATTGAATTTTAGTTCTCGTGTGAGAAATGTTAGCCATATAATTTTTCCAAGTTTAAAACCTTTGTCAAAAACAATTGTGCCATGTCACATGCGCATAGTATTCCCTATAAATCTTACATATTAACAATATTTGACATTAAAATGCATTTCATGAAAATGTAATTTAATCTATTCGAAAAGAAATTATTCAAGCTTTAAAGAAAATATACACATATAAACGGATAAGAATACGAAAATCTACTCCAAATTGCTGCCCTTGCCTCGCTCTCTGCCAGTACTACATTACTCAAGTGTCTTCACTTTCGTCACATGATCTTTCTGAGTCAAGGTATTTCCGTTGTAAAAATGCATGCTTAAATCTTACTGTGATATCTTTAAAGTGACTCTTTATTCAAACAAATCTGGATCCCCATGCTGACTTTTTAAACAAAGGATCTCAAGTTTTACTATACAATTTACTGACGATCCAATGCACTGGTGTGGTTTTTTAGCCGAACTAAGGTTAGAACACTGGTTTCACCAGTTTCATACTTGTAATTCCTTAACAACAAGCAAGTTCGTTGAATTGATATACCCCTCCTCCTCATTTATATATAGACATCCATGAAGTTTCGTGTTAAAAAACTTAAATAGTTTCTGAGATATAGCTCTAAAAAGTTTGTGACAGACAGACGGATGAATTGTACTTTTTAATATAAAATGTCTGTTAAATGTCAAGCGACTTACAAAGGCTGGTTTTGTAAAATAGTGCGGATATATTAGATTTGTGAAATGCATGCATAAAAACTGTGAGATGGCTGACCCAGGCCACACGCAAAGAAGGAAAAAAGCCCTACAACATTTACAGGTTTTGATAGCAGAATAACTCCAGAATGTATTGCAGTATAACCACATGATTTGTCGCAAAATAACCTTCAATATCAAACTCTGGCTGCATAAAATAGGTAAGGGTGGTGGAAGAATGATAATTAATTAAAACAAAGTTAACAATGATTCTGTAAATTGCAGTGGAATTGTAAACTTGTTAAAATCCACTTTATACTGCAATTTGAACCAAAATGTTTGCTCATGCCATTTAAATAAGGAAAAGGAAATTATTGCTTATATTTAGTTATAAAACCATTGAAAACAAATGATAAAAAAATTATATGCAGAAATATGCAAGTACTATACTGCCATAGATGATCTTGGAGATAACATGGCACATGTATGTATTCTATATGATTAAACAATATATGTCAGTCAATTACAAATAATTTGCAAAGTATCTTGTGGAGCTTGCTTAAATTGTATAATAAGTGTACGAACTGAATGTTCTAAAACCAAACCTCTTTAACCATTGGTGGGTTTTCATACTCAAGATACTTTTTCCAAGTATATAATCACAATGATGGTATTGTTTAATTGAGTGTGTCTTTAAAAATCACTTTAGGTTTCAATTAAACATTTCTCATTATGAATAAAATCTTCCTTGTTGAGGAGAACGCTTCTAGTTATTGCCTAGTGGTTGAAGTATGCATTCATGACTATGTATTGAACCACTTGAGAACAATCTACCATTCATCCTCCTCCAGTCTGAATGTTAAATTATTAAAAGTGTTTTTGAAAGAGAGCATAACAAAATTGCCAACTAATTTTTTTTATAGATTAAACAATGTCTAGAATTAATATTTCATGTACAGTAAATTGTGTCCTTCAATTGTTTGCGTAAAATCTAATTAAGTTTACAGGGAAGGCAGATTGTTTGCGTGAAATCCACTAATGTTGACATGGGAGGAAGATGCAAATAGCATGAACATACAAAAAACATGAACATGTGCGCAATTATATCTGCCATCAATTTTCTCGCTGCATACAAGTATGGAAAGGAATCTAGGTCAAAACCTCTGAATAAGAAAGCTACAGTAAGACAAGAAGGTCAACACACACCCTTGTTGACTGTGAGTACTTAAATAGTGGATGGCTGGAAATAGCAGTTAATAAAAATTGCATCCGTTTTCTGAATTAGTGGCTCTTGACTGACTTCATAGAAATATATGTTAAATGATATTAAGCACGAATCTTTCCCCACTGCCATGTCTTGATAAAGATACATAATTATGTATAGTTTGCACCTATTATACATATTTCCATGTGAGCTGGTAGGGTGTTGGTTGTGAAATTCTGTCTAAAAAAGGATTTTTAAAAACACATGATGAGACAGCATACTTTGCACAAGAAACAGATTTTAAGATACGATGTATAGATCAGGATTGTAAAGTCAGTAATTAGTCACTAGCCTTAAAGGGGCAGTCAACCAGATTGACGAAAAAAGAAAAGTTCTAAAATACCGTTCTAAATTTTACCCTGCGAGTAACTCGCAGACTGTTTTTATGCTGTTCGCTGCTAATCAGTATCAAAGGGTTGAAAATGAGGCCTTTACAACTTGCATCTTGTTAAATAGGAATTTAATTTAATAGTATTTTGTAAGAGACTACAAATGTGAACAAATATGTATCTAAGTAGAAAAGGGTTAAACAAGAGATTGGTCTGAGCCAAATGTAGGTCAGCGTCAACAGCAACATGAGGTAAGGTTAAAGTGGGTGTGTTGATAGTGTTCAAGGACAACATCCATGCAAGTATGAAAGCTTTGTAGGAAACATAATTGATATTCTATGGAATGTGCCATTTTGTGTTAACCATGTAGAAATGGAAGGATGAGTCAATCATTATATGCCTCTCAGTCAGTCAATAACGGGGCATACACAATATTTTCTGATTGGGTCTACTGTTTAATGTATTACTGTAAGTATCACATACAATTTGGTGTCACAATCAAGATCAACGGAAATAACTACTTGTGAGGAGCGGCAAGCAGATCTGGTAAACGAAAGGGCATACTTAAATGTTGACCGTGAAGGACCGATAGTTTAGTATTGCTATTATGAACATCATAGTTCATAGATACAATTACAACCAAATTAAACACGATAAGAGTCAACAACTTAACAGATATATCATATAGTCATTAACAAATTGTCCTATGTATATTAAGCTCCGGATTCAAACAAACATTGCTAATTTTGACCGGAAAACACTAGTTGGACTGCCACGATCATGCTGACAAGTAAACCTTAGAAAGGCAATTTACATGTTATAATATTATCTGCAACATAGCACTTTTATAAATTGACCTTAAGGATGTTTTTACTATTGATTGTTTATATTTGTATGACACGGAAGTTTTGCCTAACTGCTCCAGATGTATTTTTTGTTGTTGTTAAAAAAAATCAAATAGAAATGTAATGAAATAGATTGTGGGTAAATGGCATGTATTAATTTACAAAAACTAGGTCTATGCCCTGCAATGTTGTTACCTTCTAGCACTTAAATAATATATCAGAGGAAGATAAAACACTGCAACTTAAAAAACTCGGATATCAATAAGAAGAGCAAATGAACGAAAAATCAAATGCATACATCGTTGTAAAAACTAATTTCTTTGTCAAGGCATGAATGGCCATGATTTAGTTTTATTATGCAGAGAACACACTGACCTGATTGTTGTATAAAGCAGGGGGCACATTTACCTCAGTTTTGCATTTTACAGACAACACATTGACCTGATTTTTGTTTTTTGCAGCCAACACATTAACCTGATTGCATTACGCAGCAAACACATTTATCTGATTTTTTGTATTATGCAGCAAACATATTGACCTGATTTCGTTGCATTTTGCTGCCAACGCATTGACCTGAGTGTTGCATTATGAAGCAAACACATTCACCTGATTTAGTTGTGTTATGCAATGACCACATTAACCTGATTTAGAAGTATTATGCAGCGAATGCATTGACCTGACTTAGTTGCATTTTACTTCAAACACATTGAAGTGAGTGTTTTATTATGCAGCATTCACATTCAAGTGATTTAGTTGTTTAATGAAAAGCAACACATTGACCTGAGTGTTGTATTATGCAGTGAACACATTGACCTGATTGTTGTATTATGCAGTGAAAACATTGACCTGTTTGTTGCATTATGCAGTAAACACATTGGCCTGATTGTTGTATTATGCAGTGAACATATCGACCTGTTTGTTGCATTATTCAGCAAACACGTTGACCTGATTGTTGCATTATGCAACAAACACATAAACATGAACGTTGCATTATGCAGCGAACACAATTTGATCTGATTGTTGTATAATACACCAAACACATTAAACTGATTTAGTTGTTGTATGCAGTGAACACATTAACCTGATTGTTGCATTATGCAGCAAACAGATTGACCTGATTTAGCTGTATTATGCAGCAAAACAAATGACCTAATTTAGTTGTATTATGCAGCGAACACATTGTCCTGTTTGTTGCAATATGCAGCGAACACATTGACCTGTTTGTTGCGTAATGCAGCGAAAACATTGACATGTTTGTTGCATTATGCAGCGAACACATTGATCTGATTGTATTATGTAGTGAACACATTGACATCATTGTTGCATTATGCAGCAAACACAATTTGACACGATTTAGTTGTATTATGCAGTGAACACATTTACTCGATTTAGTTGCATTATGCAGTGAACATATTAACCTGATTGTTGTATTATGCAGCAAACATATTGACCCGATTTATTTTTATTATGCAGTGAACACATTAACCTGATTTGGTTGTATTATGCAGAAATCATATTCATGTGATTTAGTTGTTTTATGCAGCGAACACATTGACGTGATTTAGTTGTTTTACGCAGCAAACGAATTGACCTGGTTTAGTTGTTTTATGCAGCAAACAAATTGACCTGACTTAGTTTTATTGTGCAACGAACACATTGACCTGGTCTAATTGTTTTATGCAGCAAACACGTTGACCAGATTTAGTTGTATTATGCAGCAAAGGCATTGACCTGATTTTCAAAATCTCAATTTAAATAGGTTTATGTTAGTTCATTATCTACAAGGCTGTTCGGTTACGGTTAGCGAAGTGGTTGGTACATGCACTTTTCACTTCTGCAACCGGGGTTCAATCCCCATTCCTAGGGCACGTGAGATTGGTAGGTGGTCATTATAACGGACAGGTGGGTTTCCTCTGGGCAATCCGCCCCCCCCCCCGCCCACAGCATAAGACCACACCAAAATTGAATACATTTCAGTAAAACCTAAATACATATGTAGCTGAAAACTGAAGCTTTAATTTAAAATTCGTTTCAACTTTCATGAGTCTAGTAATTAAATTAGGTAGGAGTGGTGGGACACACTATGAGTATCCACATAATGCAGGCACTGTACGGGAAGGACCTCATGAACTTAGAACATTATAGATGATTATAATCTTTTTTGTAACACCCCGAATCAATTTACGTAGATCACTTGTTTAAGCAATGAATTATTATCAGCATGTTTCTCAGCTTGTGACATCCTGCGAATCTCTATTAGAGTAATAGTTACGTCTACCTTAAGTCTCGAATAGCATCACGCACATCAGGGTGTTATACTTTACTACGCATGTATCACTGTTACCACATAGGTTTTTTTTATTTTAATGAAGGACATGACCAGAAAAGCCAATAAGAAACATACAAATATAATTTAACACAAATAATGCTACATTTATGAATACAATCAGTCAATATGTTAGGGTCGAAAGGTATAACAAGGAGGTATTTTATTCACGTTCAAAATGTAATTCACGCACATGAAATGGAGAACAAACATAAGTTTCCCCTCCTACCAGTTTATAATACATACATTATAATAATTTTAAACAAAGTAACCATACTAGTATTATGCATGAGGAATTTGAGTTAAAACCTATGTTGCTATTTTTTTATACCAGACAATGGGTATACACTGTATTAAATATTATAGTCTTATCGGGATATATGTTAATCCAACCTCATTTATATTCACATAATTCAGGGATTGTTTTCAATATTTTACAATTGCCATTAACGGGGGATGTGCCTAGTCGTGTAAGGACATACTCATCAAAGCGCAGAGCTATTTCCAGAGTATATCACTTAGATACGAAATGTGTTTGCAAAGCTTTCTTCCAGAAGACGTTAGCTATTGGTGGCAGAATTATAGATACAGCACTGAAATCACTATCTTCAGGAATATTTGCTTCCTTTGACAGGCGTGGAAAGCACACTACCCATAACAAAACCCCAGATGCAATCATAGAAGATGTTCGTAATCATATAGACTCATTTCCTTCTGTAGAAGCACATTACACACGCCAAGACACTAAAAGGCGTTTTCTACGATCTGATTTAAATATTAGTAAATTGCATTAATTATACAAAGAAAACTGTAAAGAAACGGGCAGGCAATACATATCAAGTTAAATGTATCGTACAATTTTCTGTGAGGACTTTAACTATTCATTCCATATAACCAAGAAGGACCAGTTTCAGACGTGCGCTGTATAAAGAAATAAGGAGATAGCAGGCGAGCTAACCACCGATTTGAAAATTGCTTTTGAATACCATATCAAAAGAAAAAACAGAGCTAGAGATGAAAAAAAGTTGGATAAGTCTCGTGCAAAACAAGACAAGTCATACCATGTTGCAACATTTGATCTAGAGACTGTTTTACCGATTCCATTTTCTCTTGTGAGTAAAGTTTATTATAAAAGAAAGCTAAATTGTTACAATCTTTCCTTTATTATTTACAAAACGCAAGTTTGACATGCATTTTGTGGAATGAAACTGAAGGAAAACGGGGCTCTTGTGAATAGAAAACTTGTCTTTTGACTTACATGAAACCTCTTCCTATCACAGTAGAGAATGTCTGTTTTTATTCTGACTGTTGTTGTGGTCAAAATCAAGACAGTGTTATTACTGTTGCATCGATGCATGCTTAAGAGAAATGTAAAAACATAGAGACACTATTGAACAAAAATATTTAGAAAGTGGACATACCCAGATGGAGTTGTGATAGTGTACATGTTTCGATAGAACGAGCAAAGAAACGTACATCGGTATATGAACAAAGCCAGTGAGATAAAATTGTGAAGGTTGCACAAAAAAGAAATCCGTATGTTGTAATGCCGATGAAATACTATGACTTTAGATATCAAGCATGTATTCAAATATGTGCTACCGTTAAACGTTGTAAGTGTTAGTGGACAAAACGTTTTATGTACAAAAATAACATGGATAAAACTGCAAAAAGGTGATCCGGGGCGTGTGTTTTTTAAGAGCAGTTTTGATGACACCAGTTTTCAGTGTGTGCAACTTAAATCCTCCAGGAAAGGACCTTCTATAAAATGTGACTTAAAACCCTTGTATGATGCCAAACTTCCAATTACAGTAGCAAAGAAAAAGGACCTGCTATCACTTTGCTCTGATGAATAATTCCTTCAGAATATGACCAGTATTTCAAGGATATTCCATCTGATAAGACAACTAGGGACAGTCTTCCAGAACCAGATACAATGGAAGAAAGTGAAGATTCAAATGTGGAATAGAAAATCTGAATCCTGACTTTCTCCCATTGTGAAGGTTGGAGACAAACAAGTCCATACTGCTTGAAATATATGTATTGTTACATATGTATGTCCTGTTAAAATCTAGAATGCAAAAGGAAATAATGATGTACTTCTGTATAATAATATCTCGTTTTATGAATATTAATATGAACTTGTGCTAAGTGCACATGTTTCGTTCAGTCTCTCAAAAATAGATGCATAGCACAGGGCTGTTTTGCCTTAAGGGCACTTAGACCTGTATGGCATAGGAAAAGCAGGGTACTATTCTTATGCTAAGTAGCACCAAGTGCACTTAACACAGTGGCACACAGAAAATATATATGTTTTACCTTTATGCCATAATGAAGTACGTGCTATTTTGAATACAAAAGCATTAAATATTGAATGCAATTCTATGATATATTTATAATGCCATAATAATACTTTTACCTAATATTGTAACATAATATTATGCTAATATTCCTATTCAAATAAAAGTTGTAGTTTGTCAAACCTTATTTTGCGTTTTTCTCCACTATTTGAAAAATTGACTTATTACGTTCTGGCTCTAACCCCTCGATATGATTATAGAGTGCCCGAAAATTTTTAGACGTAGCACTGACAAGCAGAAATACATATCACTTACCTCTCTCAACGTCGAAAGCATGTTTTTTGTCTTTTCATATTTTTGAAACAGCGGTAATGCCAAAACAGTTTTCATACGGGAAAAGTAATCTTGTAGGTCCGCGTCAGACACTTTCATACTTCCAGAATGGATTATGACGTTTCGATCTTTTCTGATCTGAAACATAATTAAGAATTAAATAATTGATACATAAAAAAAGAGTTTCATGAATACGATTTAAAATAACATTGTTGATCGACACGACAAGATAAAAGCTAATATCATTTATCGTTAATATGTTAGCGTGTATCAGGATTACTCGTGCAAGATTGTACTTTAAAGCCGCCGTCTATATAATGTAATTCAATGCAAGCAATATACACAATTGATTAGCAGTATCTGAAGTGAATCGGTGTACTGTATACTGCATACTAATTTGCTGTCGGCGTTAATGCATAATTATGCGTACTTTTCCAGACAAATTAAAAACTGATAAAATAAAAACAAATTACCGATTCAATTCTTAATATTAAAACAGAGAGAGGATATAAAATGTAAATCTAACATGCATTTCGCAACAACTGACTACTATCCGCTGGTACACGTACACCGGCATATTATAAACTGTCGTGTCAAACGATGACCTCATTTCGCTATTTACGAATACAAGTGAACGTCGTAAAGATTCGCGCAAAACAGTGCATAATTTAGCAACTTGTTTAGAAGTACTAATGTAATACGGTCACACATAATTAGGCGTTAATTTGCGTACGAAATGAGTTCATCAGATTAAGAAAACAGGTAACGAGGGCAAAATATTTTGCCACAGAGCGTCGTTTACGTGCTAATGCACAGATTGCTTAAATCGCATTTTAAACCGACATAACTTATATTGATGAACGTTGATCTTAGTTATAAAACTGCATGTGTATTCTGGTCCGTGACATGTCCATCGGAGACAATTTCGTTATTTATATAATATAAAGCCAGTGCTATAATGAATGAACGATTATTTACAAATTAATGAAATGATTTCGTTAACGTAGTATAGTAAATAAATGTTGATTTTCATATCACAGTACAACTAAGGTCAGCTGTAATATGAAGGTCCATGTGCAACATATTGCGATTATTATATTAAATTGTGTTTTTATTTGTCTTTAAGAACCGCATTTATCATACCTGATTGAGTTGAACATACACTTGGCACAACGCTTTCTTTACATTAGTTTGGTTTTTGCATATTTGGATCAATGCTGTCACATCCGCTTTTTCTATTTGTTCTGCGTCTTTGTATTCAGGGGTTGAAATAAAACACTTCATTTGCTCCCATGGCCCTCTAATTTTGTCTGACCATAGTGAACAATCGGTGTTTGAAAACTGTGGCTTTCGTTTGACATGAAGATTTTTCAAAAGTTCGTACACTACATTGCATGAACCGTTGTCTTGGCATCGAGCCGTATTCGCACTTGATGTAATTCTGTTTGTGACTATACTGCAGTTAGTACATTGATAGTTTCGTATATTACATTTTGCCATGACGGTACTGACGTTTCGAATGTGCATGTCTTCGCATTGTTCTGATATAAAAGGAATTAATCCTTCCTTAAAATAGAATAATGCGCGACACGACTTCACCCAATTACGCAACTCTATATCTATCAATTCCTTCTCCATTATTGTATCAAGTCCTTCGTAGTGTGTTTGTCGCTCAATGTCTACTAAATACTTTATGTATGCTTTAAAGTAAAAACACAAAATAATGTAGCGATATACACCGTTTGTTATCTTGTGATCACTTAATCACTC
Source organism: Dreissena polymorpha (assembly GCF_020536995.1). Classification (NCBI taxonomy): domain Eukaryota; kingdom Metazoa; phylum Mollusca; class Bivalvia; order Myida; family Dreissenidae; genus Dreissena; species Dreissena polymorpha. The sequence goes on along the minus strand of NC_068359.1, from coordinate 19,659,381 downwards.
GTTTACATTATAAGCGATAATGAACAGAAGAAAGTTCATATTCATTTACTTTAACATTATTTCAATATTAGATATGTTTGAACACAAAGTCAAAACGAAAATGTACATTCCTTTTAAAAGGTACTATTAAATCACATCATAGATAATTAAATCACATCACATCGCTTCCGAAAAAAGAAATTATATGTAAATTAATGTTTGTAAATCCAGCACAAACACTGTATGCAAACAAAACCTTCAAATTCACAAAATATCATTATGTTAAGCTGACTTCAGATCTCACGTAACATGGAGGCACCACGTGACAATTTAGAGCGAATGGAGTGCCATGTGGACAACCATACGCAGTTTTTGTGTTGGTTAAATTGTAAACACTTAACCTAATAAACATCACATATGCAAAGACGTTAAAGATTTACACTATTCGTATTGGTTTCATATATGGTTGCAAGTTAAGATTTCGTGATTATGTGTATTCTAACGTGTTTGAATTTTCCAGTTTAAGTCACACAAAGGTCTCGTATAACAAATTATAATGTAGTTGTTCAAGACGCAGATCAATACAATATGCAAAATATACACGATCCTTGTTATTTTTCGCTTTCAAATTGCAAGTTTTACATGTTTTGCTTATAGGCTTAACATGTCGTCTGAGCATTGTTATAGTGCCAGTGTTTTTTTACCATTTTACACTATAAATAGCAACATATTATCATGAGGAAGTGGTTGTTGATGTTTTGTGTTATGAAATCTTCCTTCAAGTTATTATTCACAATACCACTATCATTTGCATATGATAAAAAATGAACAAACGCAATCAATATTTTCTTCTTTGTTTATCCACGTGAACAATGAGGTGCGTAGTCATTTGGCCCCTTCGGGTCGCCTGTTAGTAACAAATGCTAGTTATTTTGTCAGCAAGAAATTATGAAATATTGAACAATTAACATTTGGATTATTTCATGGCAATTGGAGAATGGTACCGTGCCACATTAAATGTGTGCAGGTTTTGTATGTTCGTACAGCCTTATATTAGAAATAAGTATGTTCTTGCTCAACTAATACACGTATAAACAGTCAACTGTTCAACCGTTCCGTCTGCTTTTGGTGAGATAATTTATATAGCTAATAACAAACGGGTTGCGTTAGAAATCCAAGTGATATTATCAATTGCACGACAGGGAAGTGTGGTGATAGACGAGTGGGTTAAAATGAAAAATATTCTTTCCTGCTTTGATAAACGATAGTGAAAACGGGAATTCGATATTATGTTTTGAAAGCATTCACAACTACCTATAGTCAGCAATCTCCACGCAAAGTTGTCGTTCCTTGCTCTCACATACAACTCTGCGAAAGGCTCAGCCCTCCATTTTGTCTATAAAATAGATAAAACCGAACAAACGCATTCAACGTATATTTGATTGGATATTTAAGCTCGCATGCATTAAATTAAGAAATATGACTTTAAAATGTACGATAAATCGTGCAAAAACTTGCGAGTTTTAATGCAACTCTTTGGAACTAATTTATTGCCCATTTACGCAGATGGAATCATTCCACGCACTTCACAAATGTAAACAATTGAACAAATTTGTTTTTGAGTGACGTTAGTAATTGCTTCGATGTGTGTATGTATGTTGGTTTCTTAACATAAAAAAACATATCAATTTTATAATAATGAATTAAGACTTATATAAGATATCATGGTATGAGATGGGTTTTTTTAATGCAGTGAATGCAATGTAACCGTCGTGCAAGAGATTGTTTAGTATTCTGTAACCTCAATGATGAACGCTTGGAATGATCATGACATAAATGAGACGCTTTCATAACAATAGTCCGTTCTGAGCCCAACACAGAGGTGAATGTAATGTAACCGTCGTGCAAGAGATTGATAGTACAGTTGAATAGTTATAAGAGTATTTCGCAACTCGGACGTTTTGCGAAAGAATGTTGCACAATAGATCGTTCTTAAAGGGACAATCATTAACACTCATTACCATTAAAATCATATTAAATGTTCTGTAATTTACAGTCTTTACTCGTGTTGTAAGTTATCAAAGCACATTATGTTATCAAAATACAAAGATATACGAGAAGATAACTATGTAGCGTAAGATTTATGTCAACAAAAATGTAAAATACGTAAACAAAACCTGGTATCAGTATGAATTAATGTATAACGAACACAAATGCAAATTATAAATATACCCATTGTATAAGTTATTCAGATTTAAAGAAGCAAAAAAAAATAATAAAACAATTACAAACACTTAATAGTCAGAGTCATGGTTATTTGCATGTCTCAATATGTTACGCTATATCTAATCGATGTGTATAAATCTACACGTTAAATTCGACTATGTTCAATCAAGCATAAATAGTTTCATGAAAATTTATTAATTCGTTATCATTATTCGTTTGTTTTACAGTATCTTATAAGTGATCAACACAATTTTTCTTAGAACAAATCCTTGGCTTAATTGCTCCTTTTCATTGATATCGCAACGTTTCTGACGTTAAATCTTTACGATAAAACACATTACTGAAGAATGCTGCCCGCACTAATGCAAAATGAATGCCTCTGAAAAAATAGCAATCAAATATCAGAAGTTTGTACGACTTGTACAAAGTAATGTTCAAGGTATATCAATAACTATGAGTAATATAACTCTAGTAGAATATAATATTTGATATTAAATTACACATGAATCGACCTTTTGATGTAAGTATTTTTGCACATAAACGCATTTGAACCAAATCTAATCAAACAAAAGCATTCAAACTGACACGGGATACACTACGTTCTCTATTTTGTCTTTTCTGAATGAAAAGATTTGTCTATTATAGTATGGTTAAGACTGACGATGTACTGCGTATAAGTCGTAATAAATATCTGTTCTGTTCTGTTCTGTTAATGAAAGTGCATACGTCTGTGTATGTGACATTGAAGTTTGATTCATTGGGGCCTTTCTTAAAGGGGCCTTTTCACAGATTTTGGCATGTATTGAAGTTTGTCATTAAATGCTTTAAATTGATAAATGTAAACATTTGATCTTAAAAGCTCCAGTAACAAAACAAGAATAAAATTAAAGAATTAAAAAGAAAGGAACCCTCAACGGCGCTCGAACCCATGACCTCATGACCCATGGAATAAAATGCTTCCGCTTAGACCACTCGGCCATCCGAGCTTATATCATAATCCATATATTTATAAATCTCACATAATATAACGACAACAACAGAACTCTCTAAATTATTAAATCGTTTCGCGTTGCAACGCTTTATAATTTACAGGTTTTTAAATCATCAAAAGTTGCACAAAATTGATATTTTAGGGAGTGTTAAATGTTCAGTATTACTGTTTCCTCACACATATTAAAACTGAAACGAAAATTTGCGAATCAGAAACATTTTTTTTATTTTGTCAATTTACCAAAACGTTAAAAGGTCCCTTTAAGAAATGTATATAAAATGCATCCTTTTTTAATATTGTCGAAGTGATGAAGACTAAAATAGTGCAGTTCTGTGTTTGTATCTAGGCTTACACGTTCATGGACGGATTTCCCTTTGTCAGCCCATCACCTACAAACATGCTTGTATGGACCTTATATCTAGTGAGACATAATACCGATATCATATCTGCCAAACCTAGGACCTAAAACACATTTGTTAATTAGTGTTCATTATATCATTGACATTGATGATGAAGCGACAGACAGATTAAGCTGACTGGTGTGCGCTATATTGGTTGAAAAGAAGGATGTAGTGCCTCATTGGTCGTGACTGATCGTCTATGATTTTAAACTGATAACAGATTATCTGCTTTTGTTGTTTAGATTTTTGAAATGGTCATGTACATGTAACAAAATTCACGCATTTTCTGTTGTTGCTTATAGATAAAAAAATGAACAAGAATTGTAAGAACATTAATAGTATAATCACATTTTACTATGAAAATCAGATATTTGAGCAATTATTGTCTGTATTCAAACTTATCAACAGAAACTCGGTTAAGTCCAGCAGAAGAAGCCGTTTTTTAAATCGTGAATATGTAGGTGGAATAATGGCATTATGCCAATGTCAGACCGACAGCGAGCCATGTTGCACAACGGATCGCGAGCATATGTAAGCCCGATATCTGCCCGATGTAACAAGTTATATCTTTCCTATCAGATTTCAATAAAAAAAAACTGGTCTAAATTCCGTCAGTATATCGCTTTTGATATCAAACGTTGTTCAAAAATTTAACTGTAAATGAGGGTGAAATTTTTTTAATTCAACATCGTATGACCCTTTAACTTTTGAATTTAGTGAAATGCAAGTATGTTTCATCTAGTTGTATTAATGTACGTATGTGCCAATTATAATTATGCTATTGCTTGGCATGTGCAGTTTGTTGGTGTTTTGAACGACACTTGTTATGGTAAAGTATAATCAAGTATTCCACCTCTTAAAACCTGAAATCCTGTTTTCGCACTTTATTATTCTCTATCATAATCCGCCTGTGCATACACATACTCTCTGGATTGATATAAACAATGTGACATTGAACATAGTGAGATATTAAATCTGATATACATCATCAAATTCCTATTAAAAAAACGACCTATTTTTTAACAAGTTGTGCTCTCGACCGATTCGCGTTAAAATGCTCGCGTGAAGCACTCCGCCCTATCATATCTACACAGTAATTAAAACAATTAATTGTGACACCTGAAATAAAATATAATTAAAATGAATAGTCTGTGTAGTTAAAAAGACTTTGGGTAAACGTTAATAAAATAAAGACCTGTGAGTAAAAGTAATTAAAATAAAGACTTTGTGAATGCTTTCCGTCGCTTTGATTTACTGTTTCATTATTTGTTTCACAAAAAGTGTCACAATTGCAAAGATCATACACAAAGTTTGGAAATAAATTAATATAAGTTAAGTTTATTCACGGAAAGTGGCTCCTAGACAATAAGTATTATTGTGTAAAGACATTTGATAAAAGCCGTCATTTGTTGTTGTTTTTGGAACATATACTAATTATCAGCTTCGAGAATGCAGTATTTCCTATAATCCCTAAACATTTGTCAAAGTTAATGGACCTAAATATAATGTTACTCTCCAAAAAGTTATCATACAAATATATTTTCTATAGTCCCACAACATTTGTCAAAGTAAATGAATCTTATCATAATGCTACTCTGCAAACACAATATCAGCCAAATGTATTAAATAGTATTAAAATGTATTCAGAGTTACATGAAGACAGACTCTAGCAATACGCGGATGAACAAGAAGATTCAAGCTGATCTGAAAACATGGTACAAACACTGCAAAGACTGGCGTACAGGAGACCTTGCGCCAAAGGTCCTTCCCCACCTGTAACGAAAAATATGAATGTTTTAATGTGATAATTTATAGTCATATGTATTACGCGGCGAGCATGCAAAGTGTGCAAACATACATGTTTATGCAATATAAACAGGTAATCATCAGATAAACGTATTAAGGGTAAAGTTATATGTATTCGAAAATAATAGCATGCTCATAAACGCTTTAAAGGTCAAATTTCATTCGTGGTATTCACATGAATTTTTTTACAATTATAAGGTTCATTATAAACATTAAAACAAAGAGGAAATATATATGTTTCTCGAATTTTGTTTTTTAGAACGATATTAATTCAAGCGAATACTAAAAAGAAAGCCAACGTAAACAATGAGCACCAGTACATACATAATTTCAAACAAAATAATAACGTTGTTAAACTCCTTTCAATAACACTTATCATATACCACTGTACAATACAGACACAATTCAATGTGTATGATATCAATTAGATATGATGATGCACCGTGTGTACGATTAATATGGTATGTGCGCACAAAACTTTTTGTATACCCATGCATGGATAATTTTAACCCCAGGGTCATAATTTGATGAAATTAAGTAGATGGGCAATATGCAATACTACATATGAAATATAATATTTTACAGCTCCGGAGATGTGTTTATGATTTGTTATAACGCCTATCTTCACAATAATAATGTTGCTGAAATTTCAAGTTGAACAATTGGCATAATGTCTGTAGTTTATAACTTAACAAGAAACAAATCGCATATGCACAACTTCGTGTGATATGATTCAATCTAAGAAAGTTTATATGTTTTACTTTGAAAAGTGTAACAGGTTTTTTCCCTACCATATTTGTGTTACTGCGCAGACAGACATACATTTGAGAAGACAGTTTTTATGCGTCACGGCAGAGGTAATAATAAAAAAATATTTCACAAATCAAAGAGTTTTAAACCTACAGCTCTATTTAAAATGCATCAAATTATATCCTATTGATTCGCAAGCTAGAGTAAATGTTCGATTGTAATTTTTAAAATCTGTTTTATGTGTTGAAACGTCAGACCACGTTATCAAAGTTTAATGAAACGGACAACTTATCTTCGTATCGATAGGACATATCAAAATAAATTCAGTCAATTGTTGTATACCGGTAACTGTATTTGGTTTGATATTTCAACAGTGATAGCGATGTATTATTTTATATTGAAGCAAGTACTGAACATATGTATATATGCAACATACATAGCTATGGGATCTATTTAAAATTGAATTTGGTATTCATACAATGGTCACATTTAATCGTGTATCAGATAATCAGCATAGATGTAATAATGTATCTTACAGAACATATTTGGACACTGCTGTGACGTCCTTGACACATGGGAGAAACTGCAGAGAAGTTTCGGGGCAAAACTCATCACTTGTTCTGAAAATCAATAAGTCGGCAACTACTTGTGTACTACAATGTTCATATAAGTTCAAAATGAGACAAAAACACATTTATACATTTACTATAAATACAAAATTTATAACAAAAATAATGTAAACATCATTAATAGACTCTACATGTTGTTTTACTTGCAGAAATACAATATCCACCGTATTCATTAACATTTATGTATTAATAATTTTTTGTGAAATACGCAATTACAATCTGTAACTTACAATCTGTATATGAGCTATAAACGTTTCGCAATTAGCCCTCGATAATCATACGTTAATAACTTCACCATTACCGACAAAGAATATAATAAAACGCATCAACGTGAATCATTTGACGTCAGTCGGGGTAAAGTATCGAACACAATAGTATGTTCTTTATGTTTTTATATCAGAGCATAAAATCAGACATAGCAAACATCAAATAAACTGTTATTCTGAGCTTCTCTTATATTTACCGATCAAATCCTGACTGTATCCAGACTTTGCGGTGGTATCTGTAAGATGATGAATGTAAGAAAAATAAGTTTAGACGTGTAATTTGATTCCATAGTATAATAAAGTATTAGTGCATTTGTGTAAATGTCTAGTATTTAAATTTCATCCCATTAATCTTTAACACTCAATACGTTCGTTAAAATATGAAAACTACAAAAGGTCAATTAAATCGCAGCGTTGTTGTATTTAATAATGTTATTTTAATATTTAGTAAAAAGCCTCAAGATGCAAGATTGATAAGTTCTTGTTTATACTAGTTGGCGTACATGTTGTTAAAGGGAGCGATTCTGTTGATACTCTGCAGTTTGGGGTCCATGCTTACCTGCAAGAGGACAGTATCTGTTTGCAAGGACGTTTTGATCAAGCTTGGTTGAATGGTCGCACACCACTAAACTAACTACGGATAGGGATTTGTGGTCTGAAATATAATCATATACTTTGTATTAAAATACATTCTCGAAAACTTAATCGGTTTGGTTGTTATTCCTTCACAGTGTGCAAAAATAAAACATTGCATAATGTTTGCGGTGTGTATATTCTTGCAATAAGTTTGTACTGGTGCTGGTTTGTTGATTCAATTTACTTATAATAACATACGGTTGAGCTATATGAGGAGAATCTGTTAAGGATATTATAGAGAAACATCGGAAAAGAAATTATAGCAGATATCAACATTAGCAAAAGGCAATTTAATACCCATTTAGGCTTCTATTTAATCATGTTGTTTAGGTTCTTTATAAATACTACACATTCAATTGATATAACTATTTAAACAGACATTGAAGATAGCAAGTATCCCCACTATGGCTCGTTTTTAGCAGAATCCCAAATTAGTAAAAGTAAGCTGAAAATGTGTCGTTCGCTTCTTTACGCTGATCACTCACAAAGACAACATGCTTCAAGTTGGTAATGAATAAATTTCGTTAGTTCAAGGGAACATAAATCTGAAACAAATAGCGCGACGTACACAAGTAAACACTATAAACAACACTCCAATAAAGTTGTGTTTTGATACACAGAAAACTGTTCGCGACACAAATGGAACAAATAATGTGAGGTGAGGTTACAAAATATACCTATACCCAAGTTGAAGGTCACGTTACCCTGCACAATTTTCATTCTCTAATTCTGCGTATAAACAACATGTTGATACGCAGAAAAATGAGGCATTCGTTTGAAACAAAAATAACACGTGCAAAGAGGAATGCTATCATAGTTTGCCTTGAGACAAGAGCAAATAACTCTACAATTAAAATCGCGGAAAACATGGAAATAATGCCTTGCACTTTGACGTAATATAATATGAAAACTGAGGGACGCGTGCAAGACAGAAGATAAACAAGTATAATTATGCAAGTAAAAAATTTGCCTAGGTCACGGGCAATACGCTGCAACGTATATAGGAACATAAAAAAGTATAGAACTTTTAAATAGTATGAATAACATATCTATGAAGTTACATGTTCAAAAACTGAGACACTTCTTTGTGACACAAGGTACACATGTGCATCGTGGCAGCTTGCCGACCAACCGACAGGGAAATTCTAGTATACCCCCAACCTCGTTTTCGGGGATATACAAATGCCTAATTAACCAAAACGAACCAGTGAAATTCAACATTATCCAGCTTCATACTACCAGAATGTATGAGTAAAATATTCACTATTTATTTACCGATATAGTTAAATAGGACGTGTCATCGCAATATCATACGGGCAAAAATGAAAATTGACGTTTACAAACGTACTTACCAGAGAAGTTGGCTGTGTAATTTGTTGAAGGGATGTTTTTTGTTGATGGCAAATTGTGTGTTGAATTTGAGGGGACGTTTGGTGCTGTTGTTTGTGTTGATGATACGTTTGTTGTCGAAGCGGTGGTTTTTGGCGCAGTTGTTGTTGATGATGTTGTAGTTGTAGGTAGTGTTGTTTCGAAAGATGTCGTGGATGGTTGCGCCGTTTCTGAGCATGCGCAGTGCGATTGTGGACAATCTCCTCCGAGGGAACACACGCTGTTGCACCAATCGTCCATTCCTGCAATGGAGACAATATTACGGCTACGTTTGAAAATTGAGCCTCCTACTGGGAAAACTGGGCTGACTGCATGTGCGTAAAGTGTCGTCCCAGATTAGTACGTGCATTCCGCACAGGTTAATCTGGGACGATACTGTCCGTACAGACTGAATTTGGTTTTAGAAGAGACTTGTCACTTTCTTTAAAAGAAAAAAAATCCGTTCAAGCGGAAAGTGTCGTCCCTGATTAGCCTGTGAGGACTCCGCGTGATAATCTGGAACGACACTAAACGCACATGCATTAAGCCCAGTTTTTTCCAGAATGCGGCTGAATTGCTTAACTAGTGGTTGGTTAAGTCGTTGAAATACGTCAATGTGTAAATGAAAATTGCATAAAAGGATAAAGCTTAAAAGTTTAAAAGGATAGTTTATTCTAGACGTTCATATTAAACATACCTGTGCATACTGAAATATGGCAAAAACGTCCCATGATCGAATCACTATCGTACTACGGGGGAAAAGAAAAAATCCAACCTACCAACATATCACCTAATAATCAAACGTACAATAAATAGTGTATGGTTTGCAAACATATTGCTTTATATCTAGACAATTTATACATTTTTTTAAGTGAAAGCTAAGTAAGAAAGAAACCGCTAATGCACCAACGACTAGCAACTTATCATTACGATAAATGCATCACCGTTTAGGAATGTGAACACATATGAGAATATTAATTTTATTTATTTATTTAAATTGCCAAATTTAGCATTTAATGGATTATTAGCGTTTGGCAATGTTGATGAATATTTTACCCTCGTTGAAAACAGAAAAATGTATTTATGTTATTCAATTCGCAATCAAGCCAATTTTCTTTTCAATGAGTATAAAAGAATAATCATTCAGTCGCATTTTCACAAAATGAAAACAAAATAATAAAATGTGATGTTAAACAATGCAACCTTTGACCGCTTGAAACACTAATGAGGCCGTCCAACGGATACACGTGCCGTCCAGGATGGAACCGCTTTGGGGAGACTCTGTAATAAATGTACTTGCTTGAATATTGCTACATCTACACTTATTTACGAAGATTGTACTAATTCCCATTCGATGCTTTATGCTTAGTACGATGATTCAATTATAAAACGGGCAATAAAAAATAATAATAGGAATGAACACCTGTTACATTTGAAGGTATGCAATCACTACCATCGGCAAATCTGTTAACTTATGTGAATTGCATTGAAATTACAAACTATAATAAAACAACCAACATTATTATAATAAATGTAAATACACTCCCTATGAGTGGAAAATGAACCATATATTTCTAATATAATTATATTTCAAATCGCGTTCTTTTACTCTTAATATGACACCATCATAACAGTTATGAATCAAAACCAATAAGTTCAATAGAGTGTATTTATGATCAAATTCCAATTAAGAAAAAGTGTTTATTTAAATTTACGTTCATATCTTAATTTTACCAGTTGTTTGTGTTGGGCAAACGCAATACGTCGCCGGACACGTGGCGTAATCGATACCATGTTTACAGTTGAGGAAACACCATTGGTCCAATCCATTAGCGTTCGCCCAATCAGGATGTGCGTGACATCCGTCGCTTTGCCGTGTGCCTTGACTTATGCCTTTATCTACCGAACGCCGAACAATTCTACTAGAACCTGCAAAATTATTGTACGTAAATATATTGTCAAAACAAAACTCTCCTCAAAGCAGAACCTGTCCGCACTATCATCGTTTACAACCTGCGTATGTCTCAATTAGTGAAACAATGTGTAAGTAACAATCGATAGTGCATGTATTTGACAAAGAATAATTTTACGACTGATTCCGATTGAGGTCAATGAAATCCAACAGAACTACGTAAATCATGTTCTTAGTAATAATAAAAGTATTCGTCACATCTTCTTTTTTGAAATAACAAGATTGTATTGTTTTAGTGGATACTAGTAGGGTGTCCGTCATCAGTCCCAGATGTGTTGCCCACTCAGGGTAAGAACAAGAAATCTTTGTCAAGTCAATATTTCTTCTAAGGAAACTGCAACGATAGTATTTCTGTTAGCAATAGCTTAAAATTCATTCGTGCGTAACTAATTAGGTTTAGCCAATGGTACTTTACTCACAATATTCTGAGTGGCATTCCGGGAACAGTGTCCTGAGGCTGCTACAGAAAGTCTCCATCATTGTCATGGTGATGTTCACAATCAGGCGGTCTGGGGCACCTTTGATAGAGTATAGTGTGCAGGTACTTTGGTATGGTATGCACTGAGCAAGCGCAACTGATAAGGTAACGCATAAGTTAAGAATAGGTTCAAATGTTTTGGGACCTGCATAACATGACATTGATTTATAGTGTAAATTAAATAGCAGCTTACCAGGTACAACGTGCTACGACTACTCAAATAACAATTTAAATCTTACTGTTAATTTCAAAGTGTCGTATTTCGTATGCCCATGGCATCTACGCCTAACAAGGCTTACATGTACATTTAAATTATCCATAGAAGTGTGACCAAGTAAGGACAGTTGTATCAGACAATCAACGAACCAAAGTACGATAATACAGTGTTTCTTGATTTCCAAATGCTAAAGACAACTCTTTAAACAATTACACAAACACATATAGACTATTGGCCACGTTATTTAAATCATGTATAGAAGTAAGAACACTTGTATAAGACAAGAAGTGTGACCTAGTAAGGACACTTGTATAAGACAACAAGTCTGACCTAGTAAGGACACTTGTATCAGACAAGAAGTGTGACCTAGTAAGGACACATGTATCAAACAACAAGTCTGACCTTGTAAGGACAATTGTATCAGACAAGAAGTGTGACCTAGTAAGGACAAATGCATCAGACAGGAAGTATAACTTAGTAAGAACAAATGTATCAAACAAGAAGTATGACCTAGTAAGGACACTTGTGTCAGACAAGACGTTTGACCTAGTAAGGACACTTGTATCAGACAAGAAGTGTGACCTAGTAAGGCCACTTGTATCAGACAAGAAGTGTGACCTAGTAAGGACACTTTTATCAAACAAGAAGTGTGATATAGTAAGGACACTTGTATCCGACAAATGCTTAACCAAAGTACAATTACAGAGTGTTTCTTGATTTCAAAATTTTAAAGACAAATCTTTAATCAATTAAACAAACACATATGAACTATTGGCCATTTCATCGGCCCTAATTGATTTTGAATGATAAAACTGTTGAGAAATTTTTTAATTAGCCGCAAAAACAGCACGAAAAAGATAAAATAATGGAAATATATACATGCTTACAGAAAAGACGCGTGCATATGCTGTCCTGTGGCTTGCAGTGTGAACACATGACCTCAGCCATCCCGCGTAGCTTATCTTCCTTGCTTCCCTCGTATGGGGTGAACACAGCATCCGCGTCTGGGTTTGGATGACATGATATAGGTGTTGGACGATGTTAGGAATAAATAAACCCCAGCATATCTAGAGATAACTTTTTTACCATATTTACCATTTTACCATCAGCTAGTATTTTTTATTTTAAGGAAAGGGATCAATTGAAATTAAATACAAGACAAAGCAAACAGCACTTCATTTACAGATGAATTGATTTCAGTTGTGTCACCACGTTTAAAAGGTCAAATTAAAGGGACCGTCAACCACGAATGACGAAAAAATAAAAGTTTTAAAATACCGTATTTTTTTACAATAATTAGTTTATATTGATTAAAATATCACGACTGTTATATTACATTACTTGAAAAAAGTTCATATTTTCAGTATATTCGGTAATAAAATTTCGCGATGTGAAATCGAAAGTACTTGGAGAAAATAGGTGACATAACGATATACACACTATAAATAACGCAAGTAGATTGATCATTTTACATATCAAATATATAAAATTCACTACGCATGCACAATTTGCATTCCTTGGTTTACCACGTGACGATGATGATCAATCTACTTGCGTTATTTATAGTTAACTGGTAGTTACCTGGTACATGTACCCAGTAAAATTTATAACCGAATATACTGAAAATATGAAAACTTAACAACTTTTTTCAAGTAATGTAATATACCAGTCGTGATATTTTAATCAATATAAACTAAATATTGTAAAAAAAAAACGGTATTTTATAACTTTCTTTTTTCGTCCTTCGTGGTTGATGGTCCCTTTAAAGCGTTGGTGGTTTAAACCACCATACGTTACATTTAAAATAAAATATGTTAGCTTACAACGGATTGGGATGTAAAAATAGCAGATACATTTGATGGAAACATTGGTGTAAAAATGTTAGAAAATTATTGATTATAATTGATAAATACTGTGTACAAATACACAGACGGAGAATGTATAATTCTGAAGAAAGAAAACGCAGAAATACACGTGTTGCTATTATGAACTGGGAACTAATGAGAAAAAATGAATAGAATATGAATGAGAACATTTACCGAGAAGGTCATCGAATTGGATACATGACGTCTAATGTTAAAGAAAATACCGTTGTCTTAAAACTGTATAAATGATTTCAATAGATGCCAAAAAATGCACAACTTTTTTAAGTGCGTATTATGGCGAAAATTAAGTTGTTTTCGTTAACATTGAAGTTGTTTCCAATAAAATTGCCCAACATACAGGGTATGTATTTAGGCAAAACGTGTTAAGTTAACTTTAACGAAACACAAATTATTTCCCACTGTTAAAATTATGTTCAATTATTGAAAGCTATCACATCTTTTGTAGCATATTTTTCTAATATACATAAACGTGTATTATGCGCAAATGAGCAAAGTATCAAACACGGTTTGGGTCGACACCAAAATATAGAATCGATGATGTTAGTGGCAACAAAAAAAACATATTTATGTATATTGACAGTGCATTTTTTAAGGCTAAAAAGTGTTTCAATAAAAACGTCATTTCAATATAAACGCAAAGTTCTTACATCCTGGACAGTACGGACTGACGACGTTACCAAGTGTCTGCTCGTGCGAGCACGTGGCGGTGATCAACAACTTCGACAATTGCGGTATCTCACTTCCTGTGTTGCGAAATAAGAAAAAAAAATGTTTTACACAGATGGGAGAATAGCACATCTAAAGCAAATGTTTCTGAAAAAGAACATATATAGTACATGCATATATAGTTGACATTAATTATAATTCTAAAATTGGCAAAAGCATACTAATATCTTCTAATGGAACAATAACATTTGTACATGTAACACAGACATTTATAAATACAAATCAGTCAGAAAGAAATAGTGAAGTACTAACATAGTAATGGTAAACAAGAAACGAAAAGTCCTGTAATAAGCAAAGAAACGTTAAGTGTTTGTCACGTGTCAATAACGATATATAAGCATGGTCAATCTGAAATTGGAAAACAACAACACGTGAGTCGTTTATATATTGAAAAGGAACAAAGCTTTATATAGTCGATGAATCCTCCGCATAAGTCACCTGCAATTTTTAAGAAAAATCATTAATAAATCATTAATAAATAGTTAAGTATTGTTCTAATATAAAATATGTATCTATAAATTCAACATGAATACAACGACACCGTTGCTGAACGTGTATCAACTTTATAATTATCTTACTAGCATACGCTGTATAACATCTAATTAATTTACATATTTTCATATTATACAAATAAAGCAAGAACTAAATGTAAAATTGCAGCATCTTCCTGGTCTTAACGTGTATCAGGGCAGTATGTCCACAATGTTGTTCCATTTCATCCCAAAATGTCACGAGGTTTATCGAGTGTTTTCTCAGATTGTGCGACCACTTCTACAATGCATTGTTCCAAAACATCTCGTACATTCGGGAGTTAATGTAACTCCAAGTCCAAACACTGGAGCGTGAATCCTGACCTCGTATGTAATTAGCATCGATAAACTGCTATTTTCTCTTCAGGTAACGCTGATATTACTGTAAATATATTAAAATGAAAATATAATGTTTATTGGTGAAATATATGGCAACGTTAAATTCGAAAAAAGTACATTTGCGTTAAAAATCTATCATTGTTATGACTTATTACAAATAAATACATTATAATAATTAGCAATTCGAAAAAAAAATATAAATGCAGTTCAATAAGAATGCTTAAGATACCAATGAAAAGATATGTTCTACTTTACTGCCAGTAATATCATTTTAGTAACTATGCAATAAATTATAAAACACAAATGCGTAAATGGAAAATTCAGCCACTCAACACGGAAACATTCGAGTCGTCACTTCTATTAAGTTTTCCGAATTCTCACAAGGTCGCACACTGTAGCCCGCAGAGTTAATATGTAAGCGTAATTTAGAAAATTGTTTGTAAAGAAGCACTTCCGTAAATCCATCGCCGACATACAGATAATAAACAATTAAATATTGATGAAAAAACATAATAAAGGTAATCCATGTATCCTTAAGAGTCATGTATATATTCATCCCTTTAAAGCTCTCTTCGACCATGTATCGGTCATGCCATGACCAGAATAATAATAAACAGCGATATAAGTGGACCAGCCCGTGTATAATAATAATTATCTTTTGTCTCTTCTTTGTTATGCACTATCTCTTCTTTGTTATGCACTATTTTTTTTTAATCGCGACTGTATATAAATTTTGGAAATGTAAAATTAAGCACACACAGACATAAAGCGCATATTGATTTGTTCAGTCGTGAAAAAAAAACCTACACTGAACATTCTGAATATGTCAACAGAAAAACCCTCACCACGTGTTCACCAGACCGTTAACCAGGCTGGTCCGTTTTGTCCTTAGTCGAAGCCCGAGGCTCGTCCTTTTTACACACTTCATTGAAGTAATGTGTTAGCCATGACTGATTCGGATATATGATAAATTTGATACTATCAATGATGAATCAGTTGTATTTGTATTCGTCCAAAATATATAGCTATATACCTGCACTATTTGTATTCACCAACACTTATAAAATTGTACATTTGTGAGCTTGTTGTTAAACATGTATATCAATTTGTTCAACATATATTTTCACGTGTAACGTGTACTCAAATGAACCAACCATATTATGATGTCGTTGTCTGCAAATCGTAAGTGCAAGTTATATAAGATATGTCAATAAACATTAAAATATAGTAGTTTTATTTTTGCATTTTTTAAAGTTTTTTGCGTCGTAAGAATGTAAAACAATCAATTTAACACACGATAACGTTTTATCCATCCATAAATAAAAGGTGTTGTGGTCGAAAACGGTCATTCCGCTCACACATGTTGAAAATGTGTGAAACATTTGCGTTCTTAAAGGGGCCTTTTCACGCTTTGGTAAAATGACAAAATTGAAAATAAATGTTTCAGATTCGCAAATTTTCCTTGAAGTTATGATATTTGTGAGGAAACCGTAATACTGAACATTTACCATGCTCTAAAATATCCATTATGTGCATCTTTTCACGATTTAAAAACCTGAAAATTATAAAGCGTTGCAACGCGAAACGATTGAACAATTTGGAGAATTCTGTTGTTGTTCTATGTTTTGATACTACGAGGATTGCATATATAACGTGAAAAATACGCCGGACATGCGATGAGAGCGGATGGTCCAGTGGATAGAGCGGTAGACTTTTGCTCCATGGCTCCAGGGGGGTCAGTGGTTCGAGCCCCGTTGAGGGTTACTTTTTTAAATTCTTCATTTGTATTATTGTTTTTTTTACTGGAGAATTTTAGACCCAATGTTAACATTTATCAATATAAAGCATTTAATAACAAACTTCAAAACATGCCAAAATCTGTGAAAAGGCCCCTTTAACTGAGTGCCGTCCTATGACTGGAATACTATTGAAAACGACAAAAAATAAATTTAACAAACGATGCGGACCATTTAAACAGATCTGTGAAACATAATGAAATACACAAAGAATCATACAATTTAAAACTAGTTTAATCGCTTGTCATTCGTGAAATCGGAGCCGAATTGTATAAAATCTTGCAGCAAGATATCACACATATTATGTGTAAGCTCCTTAATAAAATTCTCGATCGATGTGTTTTCCTGACAATTACGGTAAACGAACGATTTTGTTCTTCAAATTGGGTAGCAGACATGATCCAAGTAATTATAATGCAATGCCATCAATCAATATAAAAGATAAAATGCTCTATTGTTTAATAAACGAACGCATACAGTTGTGGACGAAAGAAACAATTTAAGTCGAAAAATTAAACGCAGGTTTTCGAGCGGGGAACACCGTAATTGACATCCTTCTTGTTTGCAATGTATGGTGCAATAATAAATTTCTAAGCCTTTTTGCCGTTTCCATATGCTAAACGTTCATATGAAATGGCATATGACCAAGGCAGCCATAGTTAATCGTTAACAAAGCTCATATAAAGCGGTATAAACGGTAAATTTACGAAAGAATTTGTGTTCATGTATTTAAATTTGCGCGCGCGTCAAAGTTAAAGGCAGCGCTGAAAACCACCTGTAACAGTACACTAGGCAAATCGACTTAAGCTGATAACTTAGGTATCTTTAAAATAAATGGAGGAATGCCCTTTTTTATAACGAGATTCCGCATATCTATTTTTTAATGAATGCCGACAACATAGAAAAATGTGCTAAGACGGCAAAAAATTCCAACAAAAAACGCGATAAGATGTTTCTTTAATTATACGGGATTTCAAGTAAATATCAAATACACGAAAAAGTGCACGATACATATAGTTGTTGAAACCTGTTTTCCAATAAGCCCTCTGGGTAAAATGGACATGTCATTTTGGAAGATAACGGTGTCTGATAAGCGTTTGCTTGCACCTCCACATCGTGTAATTGTAGCAATAAAACTGCGATAAGATCTACATATCCATTGGAATGCTTAAGTACAAGTTAGAAAATAACTGTTTCTCCAATGACCAAATGTTTTTGCCAGTTTTATGGTAGTTATTTTAGATACAGACGTCCATCTTTCGCTGTATATCAAACAATGAACACGATTTTCTATGATGCGCTGGAATAAATATTTGGCGATTGTTGGGGTGATTTAATGGCAATTAACGCAACGAGGGGTGTTTATAGGCAGATACTATAAATAATTAATGCTGATTTTTTTTCAAATGCATTCGCAATGAAAATAAAGAATGTACATTGGTATCTAACGATGCTTTGTCAAGGGCCCATAGGTGTGAGTTTTTACGTTGTTTGATAGTTGTAAGTACAGACACGAACCTCGCTCAGGAAATACGCGGCATAATGCGTTAGTTACATGTAAGTGTCGCCACAGCGTAGCCTTTACATTCCGAACATAAAAGTGTGGTCGCTGCGTATCCTGTGCGGACTGCACAGGCTGATCTTGGATGACTATTTTCGCACATGCATTAAGCCCCGTTTTTTCCGAGCGAGGCTTTTGTGTTTTTTTTTCAATAGAAAGATCAGCAAGATTTGTGTCAATTTGTGTTAAAACTTTGACACCAAGGCTTTAAAATGAAATAGACTTGAATTGGTTGTTATCGGAATTTAAACTATCTTATAAAAGAACAATACACCATCTACATTTTGTAATACATTGATATATCCAGAAATGACCAATGCTATTGCGCTATGATAGTTGCATTCAAACAATAAAGGTTCAATACATGATTTAAAAGAAATTAAAACATATTTTTTTATAAATATTGATAAATTCAACTTTTTAGTGTGTAAGGTTTGTTTGTACCAAAGATCTTTAAATAAACTTGGTTGTCGATAGATTCTTGTATTAGTGGAATTTCCAACAATCTAGCCCATTCTGGAGTACTGGTAAGTACAAATACATTGCGACCATAGTTTCACCCCAGGAGTGTCTTTACCCATTTATGCCTAGTGGACTCTCCCATCCTTCTAAATTGGATCAATTTATTTCCAAAATTAGGGATGTCAAGTATACTTATTTCTATATTTAGCATATTTCTTACAGAATTCCTTTAAAAAAAACATGGCTGAACCTGATGAGACGCCGCATCATGCGATGTCTCATCTGGGTCTATGTTGTTTGCCAAGGCCATTTTTCTAGATGCTACGCATAAATGGGTTAAACAAACGGCTACCTGTCAGGGAACATCATTATCTTTACATTTGACCAAAGGAATAGTTATTATTTAAATAACAACACCTGACTATGTAAACAACATAAATAAACAGTGTTTAAATTTTCCAAAGTTTTTATTTTTGTTGACAAATTTTAAGTAAAAAAGAGAGAACTTTGAAAACATGTTTTATCACAATAACAAATATATATATAAATATAAACTGTGGACATGGAAAACGTGGGATTCACTTTGACAAATAATTATTACAACATATGATGATAAATTTACAAAATATTATATCAATAACATAATGTGTATCAAATCAGAAAGGGAAAGAAACATGAAGAAGAAATGTGGTAATTTAAATTCTGTACTGTTCTTAAGACAACATTTTGAATTGTAAATTACTTAACAATTTTAAGCTTCATTTATAAAATATGCATACCCTAAAGTGAAAAGTCAAATAAAATGATTAACTTCTTAAATATTTTGTTAAGAACATAATGATCATATCATGGTTAAAATGTTCAAATTTACAATAAATTGTCAAACATAGTTGTTAGGATTAGTGAAAACAATTTGCTAATTCTTTGAAAACAGCATATACATCTCCTTAAGACTATAATAAGCAGAGCTGATGATAATTAGTTGCAAAGCTGAATGCTACTTATGAAGCAGAAAAATACAAAATACACAAACATAACAAATATACCATGTAGCTCCGAAAGTTTTACCCGACACTAAATGAAATAGATCGTATGGTGCCGAACATTTGCTTATTAGCAATCAAGGCTTAAGGTGACCAATTGAAGGAAAGTTTTAGTCAAATAAAAGAAAATGGCTGCATAATCTTTGAGTGGTTAAAATAACGTCACATTTGATCATTAAATTTAATAAATCAGCAAATTAAGATAAACTAGAGCTTTGTCACAGATGTGACGAATACCCCCACATGCCGCATAATATTTTGCATGTCATCTTCACAAAAAACAGCGGACACCATGCTCAATTTTTAAAACGCACTAAGTGACCCCTTGACCTAGTTTTTGACCCAGAAAGGCCCATGTTCTAACTTGGCCTTAAGATCATCTCCATAAAACTTCTGACCAAGTTTGGTGAAGATCGAATGTAAACTACTTGAATTAGAGAGCGGACACCATGCTGAATGTTAAAAAAACGCACCCCGTGACCTAGTTTTAGGCCCGGAATGGCCCATGTTCAAACTTGTCCTAGAGATCATTGAGATTAAACTTGACACCAAGTTTGGTGAGGATTGGATGAAAACTACTTGAAAACTAGCGGACAACATGGTGAGGTTTAAAACGCACTAAGATACCCCGTGACCTAGTTTTTGACCGGCATGACCCATATTAAAACTTGACCTAGACATCATCTAGATACAAATTCTGACCAAGTTCGGTTAAGATTGGATGAAAACTACTTGAATTAGAGAGCGGACAACATTGTGATGTTTAAAATGCACTAAGTGACCCAGTGACCTTGTTTTTGACCCGGCATGACCCATATTCAAACTTGCCCTAGACATTATCAAGATACAACTTTTGACCATGTTTGGTGAAGATCGAATGAAAACTACTTGAATTAAAGAGGACAACATGCTGAATGTTTAAAACGCACAAAGTGACCCAGTGACCTAGTTTTTCACCCTTCAGGGCTCATGTTCGAACTTGGCCTAGACATTATGTAGATACAACTTCTGACCAAGTTTGGTGAAGATCGGATGAAAACTACTTGAATTAGAGAGCGGACACTTAATACGGACCAACCGACAAGTTTACTCCTATATACTCCCCTAAACTTCGTTTGTGGGGGTATAATAAAAGGTGTGGAAATCAAAGTTGTTTAAACCGCTTATTTCTGAAATTTCAGGTTAATTTTATCCAGCCAATAATACAGATATTATAGCTAAGGGTACCAGTATATGCATTTATAGAGAAACTGTATACTGACAAACATATAACATATACATTCCTGCAAAGGTACATTGAAAAGCTGCATAAGAAGAAAAGAAGTGACAAAAACTGCCCTCAAAAGAAATCTGAAAGTAAACCTTCTAAATGTCAAAAGTAAGCTTGTCTAAGTTATAAATAAGTCTCAAGAAAAAAAACATTTATTTTTAAATAAACTTGATCTCAAAACACAACATAATAAATAATGCATCTATGTACAAAACAAAAATTGTTGATAATAATATTTAAGCACATGTATTTTAGTAATAAACACAAAATAAATTGTCAGCATTATTATTATTGTTCCAACATTTTAAAGGGACCTTTTCACAGTTTTTGGCATGTATTTAAGTTTGTCATTAAATGTTTTAAATAGATAAATGTAAACATTGGAACAACACAGCTTAAGTAAAAACATGAATAAAACAAGAGATGTGTTCGTCAGAAACACCATGTCCCCTATTGCGCTGCTTTTTTTAATTTTTTATCTTTGACCTTGAAGGATGACCTTGACCTTGAACTTCCACCACTCAAAATTTTGCAGCTTCATGAGAACGCCGCTTTTTTTCTTCTTTTTTTTAAACTTTGACCTTGAAAGATGACCTTGACCTTGAAGGATGACCTTGACCTTGAACTTCCACCACTCAAAATGTGCAGCTTCATGAGAACGCCACTTTTTTTTTACCTTTGACCTTGAAGGATGGCCTTGACCTTAAACTTTCACAACTCAAAATGTGCAGCTTCATGAGATGCACATGCATTCTAAATATCAAGTTGCTATCTTCAATATTGAAAAAGTTATGGCCAATGTTAAAGTTTTCAGACGAACAGACGCCATATATTTGACAAGTTTTTTTCGGAATGACTGACAAACTGCTATATGCCACCCTACCAGGGGCATAATTAAAGAAAGAAACAAGATGTGTTTGTGAAACACAATGTCCCCCTATATGATGTTTGACCTTGTAGGATGACCTTGACCTTGTGAAGGATGACCTTGACCTTTCACCACTCAAAATGTGCAGCTCCATGAGATACACATGCATGCCAAATATCAAGTTGCTATCTTCAATATTGCAAAAGTATTCATAAAATAAGCGATTTGGGTTACATATATTTGACCTCTGACCTTGAAGGATGACCTTGACCTTTCACCACTCAAAATGTGCAGCTCCATGAGATGCACATGCTGCCAAATATCAAGTTGCTATCTTCAATATTGCAAAAGTATTTATAAAATAAGCGATTTGGGCCACATATATTTGACCTCTGACCTTAAAGGATGACCTTGACCTTTCACCACTCAAAATGTGCAGCTCCATGAGATACACATGCATGCCAAATATCAAGTTGCTATCTTCAATATTGCAAAAGTATTCATAAAATGAGCGATTTTGTCCACATATATTTGACCTTTGACCTTGAAGGATGACCTTGACCTTGACCTTTCACCACTCAAAATGTGCAGCTTCATGAGATACACATGCATGCCAAATATGAAGTTGCTATCTTCAATATAGCAAAATTTATTGCAAAATGTTAAAGTTGGCGCAAACAGACAGACCAACAGACAGACCAACAGACCAACAGACAGACCAACAGACAGGGCAAAAACAATATGTCCCCCACTACTATAGTGGGGGACATAAAAAATTAATCCTAAACTGGACTCGAACCTCTGACCCTTGGAGAAAAAGTCTAACACTAAAACCACTCAACCATCATACTCATACAATCTGTGGTGTATTTTATACTTTATATAAGCATTGAAGCAATCCTCATGGTGCCGCAAAATATAATAATAACAACATAACCCTCCAAATTACATGTATTCAATTGTTTCGCATGTGTTAGTCTTTATAATTGTAAGGTTATTAAATTGTCAAAAGATAATGGATATTTTAGAGCATGGTAAATGTTCAGTACAACTGTTTCCTCACAAATATCATTACTACAATGAAAATGTGTGATTTTGTCAATTTACCAAAACGTGAAACGTTCCATTTAAGATACAACTAAATTTAACAAGAGTGCCAAACTGTCACAAGATACACCCGTTTGAAGGTTTTGGACAACTTGATAACTTAACCATGATGCATATTTGAACTTGACCTACATATCATCAAGACACAATTTCTGACCAAGTTTGGTGAAGATCGGATAAAAACTACTTCAATTACAGAGCAGAAACCATGCTAAATGATTGAAATGCACTAAGTGACCCTGTGACCTAGTTTTTGACCCGGCAAAACCCATATTCGACCTTGACCTAGATATTGTCTAGATAAAACTTCTGACCAAGTTTGGTGAAAATCAGATGAAAAATATTTGAATTAGAGAGCGGAAACTGCTGTGGACGCCGCCCGCCCGCCGCCAAGGTGAAACTATAATACTTCCCGTTTTTTTTTAAACGGGCGTATAAAAATGAGATAATAAGATGTGGGTTTTTTCCAAACAGAGAAACAAAGTTTTACAGAACCTAAAACCATTCAGCAAACTTAAATTAACAGTAACGAATAAACCTGAAATGCATTATCACATAAAAGTAATAAGTCAAATAACACAATTCATGTCATTATAACACACACTTAACAAATATTAATACATAAATAAGGAGAACATGCAAATAGCACAACATTTCTATTTCATGAAATAATGCTTATAACATTTGAAAATGTTTAACATAGTGCCTGATTAAGTAGATAAAACACAACAATAATGAAACTGCATGACAAGCGAGACTGTGATGTATATCTGCAAAACAATTGTGTTGGTGCTTGGAAAATTTGGTTATTAAAATAACCATCAACATTTACCTTAAGGCAAGAAAAATTAATAAAGATAATAAGAAGCAAATTCCTATTAAGGAATCATGCAAATATGTTGATATTTAGAAGCTTCTGAAGCCCAGCCTTACATTTGTGTGACACTCTAGCCAGAACCCCAAGAACTGCTTTGACAAAGTTGACATTACCAACTTCAATAATGAAAATATATAAATATAAAATATTAATTGTGCATTTAAATGTGCATCACTCCATACGACTGGACATTTCAACAATGGAAAAGTGCTTCAATAAATCATAGTAAAACTTGAATTAACAAGGGACAAAATTGTCACAAAACCAGGTTTTCAATTTAAAAAAAAGTCTGATAAAGGGAGACAATTCAAAATGTGCATTGTTACCCCCTTGTTTCAAATTCAATCTATTTTTACTTGTGGCGACCTTGATTTCAATTTGAAAAAAAGTATGATAAAGGGAGACAACTCAAACTCAAAATGTGCATTGTTACTGATTGTTCATACATGTAGTTACCCCCCTCGTTTCAAAATCATTCTATTTTTAGTCGTGGCAACCTTGGAGATATTAATGTAATTCTTGCGCGCAACACACCGTGCAATGATGGTGAACAAATGTGCCAAATGATTTTTAAAATCTCACAATGAACAACATAGTTAAGGCCCGGACAAGCTCATTTATGGCCATTTTTGACCTTTGAACTGGAAAATTTGACGTAATTCTTTCGCGCAAAACACCCCCAATGATGGTGAACAAATGTGCCAAATGAATTTAAAATTTCACAATGAACGACAAAGTTATGGCCTGGACAAGTTTGTTCCGCACGCCCGCAAGCCTGCTGACATGCGCCAATCTAATAACCAGTTTTTTCCTTCAGAAAACCTGGTTAAAAATCTTCAGTATACACCACTTCAAAACAAGATGTAATAAATAGTATATGCCAATCTTGCTCAAGTACCAAACAATTAAACAGCAATAACATATGATAAAATATTGGCGACAGTTTTAAATTTTTAAAGAGTTTTTCCAGTTGTTCATGTGTTATCTTTAACATTCTCAAAATGACAATACAAATGATAAGACAATTCCCACTAAATCATTTAATAAACTTTGAACATGATTATACAGATAATTAAACAGTTGTAAAAGTATGGGACTGATATAAGGAAAACATTGGCATTTTATATTTGTTAGTACTTTTCAACGCAGGAAATGAAAAAAGAAGCAGTTACTATAGCATAACAAAAAATCTGTAACCCCCCCACACACAAATGTTGATATTACACTTGCAATGTTCTTCCTAAAAGCAATGCCATGCTTTTCTAACAAGAACATGCACATGGTCTGAAATTGATTTTATAAGTTCATCTTATTTGAATATATATCAAAATAAACTGTTTCTGAACAATTGTATAAGAAATTATATGTAAAAATTTACATTCAATGTCAATAACACAATCAATAGTTGCATACTTACAATTAGTGGCTATGAAAAAGTAACGAGAAGTTGATTATGAACTGTGAGTATGGCCCTTTTTGCAATAAAGGGGGGTTATCCAAGTTTTTGGAAAGCCCTTTGATGAAATATATTTTTAACAAATGAGCAAGAAAAAAATCACAACACATGAATGTAGTTCCAGTAACTAACAAGATAATCTTTTCCTCTATTATCTCTGAATTAAGTCTTAAATAATTAAGTTATTAAAATGCAATTATTTATGTATTATTGTGATAACTCCAAGTTATTGGATATTTTTATTTTATTTTGTTTATCCGAATATTCAGGTACAAAAATATTTAAAAAATATAGGAGTCAGAAAATTTAGAGACAAAAAAGGTGTTATAATTTTTAAAGACACTCTAACAACATAACATTTTTGATCAGATACTGGTAAGCAATGTGTATAGTGCCAAATTTTTTAACGGATAATTATATGTGCTTGTAAAATACCTCGCTGTAAGGTATACATTACTTAAATTTACAGTGTCTATGTTTCACATTTAGATGTAGGGTGAAACCATTGTCTATTGCTGGTATACACGAGTCATTTACCCAATAACGCAGATGTATCGGAACAGAGCCTTAAGGAATTCGTCCCCCAGGTTTTATGACCTTAAACCATTTGTAAAAACACATGAACAGAGTGTCATAGGATAATCGCAACAGGGAAGAATTCTAGAAAAATAGAATAATAATATAAACTGCCGGAAAATTTAGTAATTGATAATGGCATAAAAACAGTACGTCAAAATTTTTTTTAGAGTCATGACAAAATAATTAATTTTGCTAAAAATGCGGGTGTACGCAAATTTACAGTGAACACTACTTATGGAAAGCTTTATTAATTATATAAATGTTTGTTCTGGGAATTATACAAAAACATTAAATGCAATCCCTCAAGAAAAAATTCAAAGAAATTACTGTAATTTAGAATTAATGACATAATACCACAAGGACTGAGAATAAAAAACATTGTGCAAAATTCTATATGTGCAATTATAATAATGATGTTCATTAAAATATTTGTATAAAGTTATTAACGAGCAATTTCTGTTCACAAGTCAGGATGACTGTATGTGATGAATTTTTCTGTATTATGTTCAATTTTCTTTAAATAATTGTTTCCAACTGGACCCCATCATTGCAGCCATACTTTCTTCCTTTCTTATTACCACAAAATCCTTGTCAATAATAAAAAGAGAAAAGAAAGAAATACTTCTTCAAGAGTATGAAGATGTACCTCATTGTATACTCCACTTATCCCCACATGCAGGGGAAAACAACTTTTTACTGTTATGCACAAAAGAATCGAAGTCACTTAAATCTAAATGACAATACATAATCGCATGAATCCGTTCATATTTGTTACCCTCATTAGTGTTGTATTTTGGATCACATCCCATGTCTTATACTCATTCCATTGGAGATTCATTGCAATTTTCAAATCTTTTATTTCCACTCTGTGGGACTCATTCATTTATGAATGTAGGGGAAATAGGACCCATGACTTGGCAAATGTAAATGAAACACTGCCTCAAGTAAATTAGGGAGAAACCAGTTGTCATCGCGTTAGAATTCCAACAATCATCATAAGAATATCTCTTCAGAGGTATGGGAAGATAACTCAATTTAGCGGCACCTCAGCTTTGTCTCCCTCCATGTCCTGAGTGGTCCTCTCTGCTGATTCAGCCTGATCACCAGATGGCGTCGGCCGCTCACTGGAGTCTCGGGGGCAGTCGTCGATGGCTATGTTTGCTTCTTCCTGGCACCTAAAGAAAATACCCAGATTTAAATATATGACCCTTAGATTATTAGCCAGTGCAGTCCAATCAGATGCAGGCATTATTCAACACTAACCTAGCAATATTTAGTATGTATATAATTATACAGAAGAGGCTTAACAAAGGCTGAAATATGAAAAGAAATCCATTAGCACTTTTTGGACTTATCACCTGGGTAAAGGCTGGGTTAACTGTTGCCATCAAGCAAACATTTCCTGCCTATTTTGATTTTTTCCCACAAAACAAGAGGGACCATATTTGGGCAATAGAACGCTCACTTGAAATCATATTATGTTTAGGTATTATGATATATCTCACCTCCTACAAAAATAACCTAATCCGATTGGCTTAGAGGGGTCACATGCCCATGGTGTATTTTCTACTCCGAGTAATCAAGTAGTCGGTTGAGATATTATCCGTATCGTTACACAGTCAGTAACTGATGGTGTACATCCTCAGTACTTTCATACCATACTCGAGCTTTGCTCTCGCATGCTATGAAATTACTGAAGGTGTATTTCCAATACACCATCAGCTACAAACAGTGTAACTAATAATATTAAGCTAATGTTTTCAATATAACAATAAAAGGAAAACTGTTCCACCCAGGGATCACTATGTTTGTCAATGTAGTAGAACCATTTTCAAACTCCACCAAGAAATGAGAACAATAGTTTACAAGGCAATTTAAATACCATTAGGCAAAGCTTGTGTCTTCTACAGTGTAAATAATCTTTTTATAAACTAAACACATGGAAACTGCCCCTCCTCCTGGCAGCAATGTGTGTCAAAGAAATTGAACAATTTTGGAACTTGGTACAGAAATCATTTCAACAAATTTTTAATGTTTTGAGTTTTATAATGATTGAGAAAACACGTGAATTCTGAAGTGATCGAAAGCTTCTACTATGACCATATAAGTAAAATTGCCCCAAAACTTAGCATTATATTGTAAAGTGGAGCTGAAGAATTTTCAAAACTTGGTTAAGGTCTCATTGAGATTCATGTTTTGAACAATTTTAAAGATATTTACTAAAAGTGAAATCTATAATGTTTGAAAGGTTTTGTAAAAAGTTGACAGAGTTATCTAGTTTTTGACCCAACATGACACAGTTTCACATTAAGATGAGATATCATTAGAACTATTGTCCAATGATGTTTCACAAAGAATATGAAATGTATGTTACTTATAAAGTTATCAAAAGCTTGATGTTGACATACTAATGGCAACACACAACTGACAATAGGCGATCACAAGAGCTTACAATGAAACCACCATAAAAGCACACACAAACAAAACAAGCATCAAATTCAAATAGCAGACAAAAACTTTATGGAAGTAATAACAAGTGTCTGTGGCACTATTTTCATCTAAATATGCAATATTACAGGTAACCACAGGTATGAGAACAATAAAAGCCAAGTACTGTATATACTTTGTAATTCAAACTGCATGCAGAACTAAACATTAATGACAATCAAGAATATCATGCACACAATATAAAATAATTTGAACATAAACTGGCTTAACATTTATAATTTTCAAATCTCTGTTTAAATCCTAGCTTTAAACCATTAAAATAAATTTGGCTGTGCTCTGTGAAAGGGGGTTCAATGCACGTGCGTAAAGTGTCTTCTCAAATTAGCCTGTGTAGTCGTCACAGGCTAATCAGGGAAGACACTTTCCACAAAAAACTAGATTTTTGCTATGAAGAGACTATCTTTAAATAAAAAATACCATAAAAGCAGATAGTGTCGTCCTTGATTAGCCTGTGTTGACTACACTGGCTAATCTGGGATGACACTTTACGCACATGCATTAAACCCCCTTTGGCAGAGCACGGCTAAATTGTTTTCTATGAAAGATTCCTGACACATATCCACATATTTATTTAATAAATCAATTGCAACTATATATTGGTACAAATAGCTGTTTAATCATATATCCATGATAACATAAATTTGGTGGGAAACAGGGCATTTTTGAATGCAGTAAACAAGTATACTATACTTATAATAAATTATCGGACACAAGTTTTTCTTTCTTATACCCTAACAATCGCCCAAAATAGTTGTATCTTTATCGTTTTGCCTCGGGCAACAAAGGATTGTGTAACCGAAGTCAGAGAAAACCAATCTGAAATATGACTGCATCTGTTTGTTGCGTGTTAAACAATATTATAACTTACAACAATACTTTCTTATAAAATTCTTCAGACATCATCTACAGAATAGCTATTAGATGCAAGATAAAAAAGACCATTTTCAGTTTGAAGATTTTTTTTGTATACTGAAAACATTAATTGATTTACATTTAATAAGTTTAATACCTTTTATATGTTGTAATGCATTAAGAGGTTCCATATTCATTCAGGATATGGCAGTTAGGAAGTCATTGTGTTTGAAATACAAATACAACAAACAAGTGTCCACAGAAAAAAGAATAAAATAAATAAAATTCAAATTTATCCACAGCAACATGTTCACAAAACTTCTTTATTTAAAACTTTTACAATTGTGTCTGATTACGTGTAAATATTTTGAAATAATAAAATACTGTTGCATAACTATGTAAGATTTTATAGTATTAAAAATCAGTAGATTTCACAATGCAAAACTGCCTAAAGAATTTCACTTAACTTGCAAATAGAGATATTTATAAGGCATATTGTTAAGTTATTTAAGATTTTATCCTTTTAAACAATCGATGGATTTCATAATGTAACGCTGCCTTGAGAATTTCACATAACCTGAAAGTAGAGATACTAATAAATATTTTTGTGAATATGAGCATATGAGAACAAATGTGTCTTGTTATGATAAAACTGGGCATAGTGCATGTGCGTAAAGTGTCATCCCAGATTAGCCTGGGATGACACTTTCCGCTTTTATGGTATTTTTAGTTTCAAGTTAGTCCCTCCTTACCGAAAATCAAGTTTAGGCAGAAAGTGTCATCCCTGATTAGCCTGTGCGGACTGCAAAGGCAAATCTGAGACGACACTTTACGCACATGTTATAAGCCCAGTTTTCTCAGAACAAGGCTCAAATGCAACAACAGCAATGACATTTATACCTGGAGGTGGGTCTTAAGTGTTTGCTGTAAAATAATAACACAAATAATTATTTGACTCTTTTTGAAGCAACAGTTTAGATGGATTATTTTGTTTAATTTATAATACATTCGCCAAAGCAAATGTCATATTATAATATCATCTATTTTAGATAAAAAAAAACATATTTAATTTTGTAAGGAAAAAAGTTTTTCGTAGTACTGTTGTCATATGATACTTAATTCTTGTCTATTTTTAACAAATATTATAAAGAAATCTTAATATTGTTATCATAACAGTTTTGATTGTGAACATGAGAGTAACAGACTTGCTACAGAGTATTTAATTTTTATAGGCTAAAAACACAAGGTGCGGTAAAGTCTGACAAAGTCCTGCAAAATTCAAAAGTTACAAGACCTCATATCCTGCAGATTATTTATGTGTTTTTTTCTGTGGTTATTCCATCTGACTAGATTGTAAGTTTTTTAAAGTTTAAGTTTGTCATGACTGCTTTAAATTGATAAATATAAACATTTGAACTAAAAAACCAGTGTAAACAAGAGTTGTGTTTGTCAGAAACACAATGCCCCCTACTGCACCACTTTGATTTATTTAATTATTTTTTATCATTTGGCAGGCAGATAATGATCTCCTTTTAAAGCTTATTACTTCCCTTGGATTTGTTTTTTTGACATTTGACCTTGAGATACACATGCATGCCAAATATTAAGTTTCTATCTTCAATATTGTAAAAGTTATCACAAAACTTAAACCAAAGTTAAAGTTTTGGGACAGAATGACAGACAGACAGACTGACAGAGAGACCGACTGTAGACAGGCCAAAAACAATATGTCTCCAATCATAGATAAGAATTTAAGAGAAAGACAAGTTTACCACATGTGAACCACTGGAATAAAATGCTATCACCATACACACTTAGCCAAACTGGCTATTACATTACAACATGCATTTTAAATTTTATATAAGCAATCCACATATTGTCACAAAATAAAACAAAACAACCGAAATACAGGAGATATATAATTAACTGTTTTGAGTTTGTAACACTTTATAATTTTTTCAACTAATTATAATGATTCCCCTAAATGAAAATGTATTTTTAATTTGAATACAAACATTCATACTAAATTTCTTCTTAATTACATGTAGGTTACATTAGAGGTATTTACTGTTAAAATAATAGGGTCTTCAATGTTTTTCTAGGATTTGACCCTGTGACCTAGTTTTTCATCCCAGTTGACCCTAATTCAAACTTGACCTAAATACTGTCAAAATTAACATTTAGGTAGAGTTGAATTAACATTTAATTATAAATGTGGCTTCTAAAGAGGTAACAAGGTTTTTCAAGGATGTTACCAGGTCATTTTTATCTCACTTGACCCAAATTTGATCTTGAACTATATACATGTACTGTTAAGAAAAAAATTATAACAAAGTTCCATCAAGATGGACACAAACCTGTGGCCTCTTAGAGTTGTAATCAGTTCTAAGTTGACAGTGCTACTGCACCAGGCCATACATAGATTATTACAATAGCCCACCTGAAGCACTTTGTTTTTAGGTGAGCCGAAAATTCAAAAATGTTTGTGCACACAATTCAAAACACTTACATTGATATTCTTACAAAACCAGCAAAATAAAGAAACAAATTACATAGAAAAAGAAGACCTTTCCTTGAAAATGGTTGTATGAATTATATCAACAAACACCATACATAACTGAACAATTGAACCCCTACAGGAACTGTTACAACTATGTAAGTCCGCACAGCTATTCTGGGACGACAATTTCCTCTTTCATAGTTTTTTTAAGGAAGCATCGAAAAAAATCCAGTTTCGATGGAAGGTGTTATCTGTGATTAGCCTCTGCGGGTTGCACAGGCTAATCTGGAACGTTTATTGATCTACATGCATTAATCCCAGTCTTCCCAGAGCAAGTGTTAAATGTTATGTAGAAAGTAACCTCTGAACTAGTTCTTACTGCTGTACAAGGACGTCCCTGACCTGTGTGAACAAAACCTATTATAATTGTGTAAAACAATATGGACAAAAGCTCAACAGCCCATGACAAAATATCAGTTAGACTTGAAGTTAAACTATTTACCATGATTTTTATCAAGAAAAAAAATCCCCAATTAAGAGATGGACAATTTATGGGTTTTGTTTGGCACTTTCAAAAATAAAACATATTTATATAAAATCAATAGATCCTTACCATTAACCCTTTATCACTTAGATATGTATTTTTACGCATTTGTAGTCCCTTAGAAAGTTAAATTTAATTAAAGACCTTTCTTACAAGATTCAAGTTTTAAAGACTTCATTTCCAAACCTTAGATACTGATGAGCAGCAAACAGTATAAAACCTGAACAGACTGAGAGTTACTCGCAGGCTGTTCTGGTCTTATGCTGTTTGCACA
Source organism: Dreissena polymorpha (assembly GCF_020536995.1). Lineage (NCBI taxonomy): Eukaryota > Metazoa > Mollusca > Bivalvia > Myida > Dreissenidae > Dreissena > Dreissena polymorpha. The sequence continues at coordinate 19,626,484 of NC_068359.1, read as the reverse complement.
TAGCCAATTTCACTTTGCTTCTTATGGGGGAAAAGGTTTATAGCTAAGCTGACTACCATGTATACCCAAAGTACACCAATAAAAGAATACATGAAAAACAAAAGCAGACTTTTGTCAAAGGCTGTTGTAACAATAGAATGCAGGTGTCCCAATCAGTTCTGTTAAATAGAAGCATCCATCAATGAGCAACTAAGCAGGTTTGTTTTCTGCATTATGAAAAACCACTTAAATAATACACAAAACATATTCCTTCTTAGGGTAAGAATTTATGTCCTTGGAGAGATGTAAACTGTATAATCTTCACACAAATGCAGCACATAGTGTTAGAGAGAAAAGATATAAGATGTACTCAGGGAAAAACGTGGCTTCATGCATTTGCATAAAGTGTCATCCTAGATTAATGTGTAGAGTCTGCACAGACTTATAAGGGACAACATTTTCTGACTTTATGGACTGTTTTATTTAACCCTGTACCACTTAGATACGTATTTTACGCATAAGTAGTCCCTTAGGAAGTTAAATTTAATTAAAGACCTTTCTTACTAGATTCAAGATTTAAAGGCTTTATTTCCAACCATATGATACTGATGAGCAGCAAACAGCATAAAACCTGAACAGACTGCGAGTTACTTACAGGCTGTTCTGGTTTTATGCTGTTTGCACAGAGTCATTTTCACTTTGCTTCTAAATGGGTACGGGTTAAAGAAACTCTCTTTTTGACAAATATTAAACCCCAAAGAATTGTCCCTGATTATCTCTGCACACTGCACAGGCTTATCTGGGATGACACTTTACACACATGAACAAGGCCCAGTTTTCCCTGAGAAAACCTCATAGTTTTACATGTAGCTCTTTGCATTTTAATTTAATGCCTTTGTAACTCAGCAATGCTTTTGTATAAAACAGATATTATATTATTACAGAAAGATTAATACCAAAAATTACACGTCACTGAATTTACACCCATACACTTGATATTGCTTCAGAACTGAGTGTTCAACACTGCACTTTTCACAATAAAGGTTACGCCTCACTATAAACGTTACACACCGTATGTCCCTTCCAACCTTTCCAAAACTCTCTGAGCAAGCAATAATAGAAACATCCAGCATTAGTGTCATACATTGCTACATAGCTATATCATACACACCAAAACTATAGTGTATGCTTGCTACAATTAACAATCATATACATGGTCACCTACATAGATACATTCTAACTTTGAATGACATGCATTTGCTCAGGGGTCACTTAAATGAAAAGTATTGCTTATGGTACCAAATCATGGCAAAGAACTTTTCCCCCAAGTCTAGAGTGATTGAGAATTATAAACAAGAGCACCACATAACGGGTGCCACGCTCGGCTGCGAAAGCTTGTCAGAATTTTTTTATTTTTTTAGAGGTCACAGTGACCTTGACCTTTGACCTAGTGACCCAAAAAGGGTGTGGCGTGTAAAACTCATCAAGGTGCATCTACATATGAAGTTTCAAAGTTGTAGGTGGAAGCACTTCGAATTTAGAGGGAATGCTTAGGTTTTTGTTAAAGTTTTATGTTAGAGGTCACAGTGACCTTGACCTTTGACCTAGTGACCCAAAAATGGGTGTGGCATGTAGAACTCATCTTTGATTTTAGAGCCTATGTTAAAGTTTGATATTAGAGGTCACAGTGACCTTGACCTTTGACCTAGTGACCTAAAAATGGGTGTGGCGTGTAGAACTCATCAAGGTGCATCTACATATGAAGTTTCAAAGTTGTAGGTGGAAGCACTTTGATTTTAGAGCCAATGTAAAGGTTTTAGCACGACGCCTACGGCCGACGTCTGACAAGCTTGCTATGACAATAGCTCAGGTTTTCTCCGAAAACAGTCTCGCTAAAAATCATATCAGCTTTGAAGTTTTCTTTGGTAGTTTAATAAAATAAACGAAGCCTTACGGACATTTCTTGGGAATATTTGGTAAATATTTATTTATATGTATGTAAATGACGATGATCTTCACATGCTTAAGTCAAAAATAAACTATTCTTTTCTGTTCTGTTCTTAACTACCTTATAACTTTAAGCCAAGACTTTTAATGCAGTTCCCATACAATTCAACTTGCTACATATTCTAGGAAATCTGGGCTGCTTGCATGTGCCTACAGTGTTGTCCCACATGCTAATCAAGGACCACACTTTCTGATGTCAGGCAATTTGTTGTTCAAAGGATGTGCCTTAACCAAGTCCAATAAAGGCGGAAAGTGTTTCCCTAATAAGCCTGTGCAGACTGCAGAGGCTAATCTGGGACAACCCTTAACGCACATGCATTAAGCCCAGTTTTCCCAGAACGGGGTTCATTAGTCAAACCTACCCGTCAGTGTCTGGTACTATCTGCACAACCCGGGCACCTTTTCCAGCAACAATTGGCTTCCTTTGGTAGTGGCTCCTGGGGAAATATGAGTGCAATGTTACCAGGAAATATAAGTGCAGTGTAACCAGGGATCGTGCTATTAACCAGGGATAGATGTGTTAAAAAAATGAGCTTTTTATTTGAAGTACATTAATAATCATTTTATTTTTTACTACTCCCATCTTTGTAATTTTTACTTCTCCCATGAAAGTGCAAATTTTTATTAGTCCAGTGTAACCAGCAAGGCTAGTTATGGTCACAAAATACATTAATAATCATTCTATTTTTTACTACTCCCATGAAAGTGTATATTATTATTAGTGCAGTATAACCAGGGATAAATTTTGTTGAGACAATTTGAGAAATTTACTTTGCAAGACATGACAAATATTTGTATTTTTTACTACTCAGATGAAAGTGCATATTATTAATTATGCAATGTTACCTGTGATACATATGGTAAATACAAATTTAGATATTTGCATTGCAAGACATGAAATATGTTTGTATTTTTGTTACTACACTCAGAGAATGGCCGTAGCAGGGATTTCATGACCGATACCCATACAAGTAATGTGTCTGGGCTGGTGATCAAACCCTAAATTCTTAGTTCTGTAGTCAAGCCATCTCTACCAATTATGCTAGAAGCACCAATTTTACCTGTCTGTATCTCAAAAAGTCAAGTTGAATTCCGTTGTAACTTTTAAAATTATCAGAATTATTAATTTAAACAAGATATGTGTTTGTCAGAAACACTAAGTCCCCTACTGCGCCGCTTTGAAGCTATATATCTGACCTTTGACCTTATAGGATGACCTTGGCCTTGACCTTTCACCACTCAAAATGTGCTGCTCCATGAGATACACGTGCATGCCAAACATCAAGTTGCTATCTTCAATAATGCAAAAGTTATGGCAAAATGTTTAAGTTGGAGCAAACAACCACACAAACCTACCAACCAACAGACAGGGCAAAAACAATATGTCCCCCACTATAGTGGTGGGGGACATAAAAATACTTTTCCAAAATAAGCCATGGTTTCAAAAACAACTACTACCCCAAAATAAGCCATGGTTTCAAAAACAACTACTACCCAAATCCGTTTGTGAAATATTTACAAAATAATTTTCCTTATAAAATCATTTTCTTATACTTTGAACAGATTCATCTCTAGAAAACATGCCTTCAAGAAATGTTAATCATGCTATGATGCAAATTTTCTATAGACCATGAAAACGAAATCTCTTTATGAGGTTGCTGTGGCGTAGTGGATGTTTTGGCCACATAGCCACCAGCAGGTCATGGAAGCATTCTTTAAAACTCCCCAAATGATACCAAGTACTGCTTCTACCCAGGACAACACACAAGAGTGCTTCAATTAAGCTTCAAATAAGCTTTTGATTTAATCGAACTTAAACAAATATTTTATAATTTACCGAAATCTCTGAGTGACAGATTTATTTCCCCCTTTCTTGAGTCGCTCGTGTTCCTTGTAGCTGCGGTACTGGTTCTGTATGACGACGGCGGCATCACGACTCTTTTTGAAGCGCTTCTGTGCATAGTAGCTCCTGAACTGGCTCTGAATGAGAACCGCTGCCTGGGTCATCTTCTTGTAGTAAGCATACTGTGGGGAGAATAGTTTAATATATCATACCAATACATTGATATCTGCCTTATATAACGCTGCCTGATACATTTTTTACATTTTTTTATATATCAAGTCAACAGTAAGTTGTTATATTAGTAAATTAGTTTGAAGGTAGGTCTTATAACTAGGAATCAACAAACTGTAAGGGTTAATATTTGAGACTATACTGTTTTTAAATGAAAACTTTAACATGGTGTAAATATTTGAGACTATGGGCCACTTTCTGGGAAAACTGGGCTTAATGCAGATGTTCAAAGTTCCATCCCATATTAGCCTGTGCATTCTTCAAAGGCTAATCAGGGAAAACTCTTTCTGCTGAAACATGATTTTTTTGCTAATAAGACTTTCTTATCACAAAAAATGTGATAAAAGCGAAAAGAGTGGTTCATGATTAGCCTTTGAGAAATGCACAGGCTTATCTGGGACGAACTTTACGCACATGCATTAAGCCTGTTTGTCCCCAAAAAGGGCTCCACTACTGACTTGAAAGAAAGCTTTAACACATTGAAAACATTTTGAGTATATACTGACTCACTGTAAGCTATAACACTTTGAAGATATTTGAGTCTATACTGACTTTGACTGAAATCTATAACATGGTGATAACATTTGAGTCTATACTGACTTTGACTGAAATCTATAACATGGTGATAACATCTGAGTCTATACTGACTTTGACTGAAATCTATAACATGGTGATAACATTTGAGTCTATACTGACTTTGAATGAAAGCTATAACATGGTAATAACATTTGAGTCTATACTGACTTTGACTGAAATCTATAACATGGTGATAACATCTGAGTCTATACTGACTTTGACTGAAATCTATAACATGGTAATAACATCTGAGTCTATACTGACTTTGACTGAAATCTATAACATGGTGATAACATTTGAGTCTATACTGACTTTGACTGAAATCTATAACATGGTGATAACATTTGAGTCTATACTTACTTTGACTGAAATCTATAACATGGTGATAACATCTGAGTCTATACTGACTTTGACTGAAATCTATAACATGGTGATAACATTTGAGTCTATACTGACTTTGACTGAAAGCTATAACATGGTAATAACATTTGAGTCTATACTGACTTTGACTGAAAGCTATAACATGGTGATAACATTTGAGTCTATACTTACTTTGACTGAAATCTATAACATGGTGATAACATCTGAGTCTATACTGACTTTGAATGAAAGCTATAACATGGTGGGAACATTTGAGTCTATACTGACTTTGACTGAAATCTATAACATGGTGATAACATTTGAGTCTATACTGACTTTGACTGAAAGCTATAACATGGTGATAACATTTGAGTCTATACTGACTTTGAATGAAAGCTATAACATGGTGGGAATATTTGAGAATATACTGACTTTGGCTGAAAGCTCTTTCATGGTTAGGAAATTTCAGTCCATAGTGATATTGACTGAAAGCTTTTACACAGAGGACATTGAAAACTACAAGCCATTCTCTGGGATATCTGAGCTTGAAGTCAGTAAAGTGTCGTCCCTGTCAGTAAAGTGTCGTCCCTGATAGTGATAAGCCAAACTGGATTTTTACCTAGAAGAGCCTTTCTTTCAACCATAACAGCTGAAAGTGTCATTCTCTCATAAGTCTCTGCTGACTGCACAGGCTAATTCGGGACAACACTTAACACACATGCATCAAGCTAAGTTTTCCTAGAACAAGGCTCCTTGTGTTTCTGAAAGCTTCAACATGGTGAGAACATTTGAGACTATACTGAATTTTGACTGAAATCTATGACACGGTGTGGACAGTAAAGTCTATACTTACTTTGACTGAAAGCTATGACAAGGTGTGGACAGTAAAGTCTATACTTACATTGACTGAAAGCTATGACACGGTGTGGACAGTAAAGTCTATACTTACTTTGACAGAAAGCTGAACACATTGAGGACAGTAAAGTTTATACTTACTTTGACTGAAAGCTAGAAAACGCTGTGAACAATATTGAGACTATATTTGACTGAAAGATATAACACATCAGGAACAATTGAGACAAAATTAGACGAAAAGCTATCACATGGTGAGAAAATTTGACCCAACCTGTATGTATCTCCTATAGTAGCTCTATATTTGACCCAACCTGTATGTATCTCCTATAGTAGCTCTATATTTGACCCAACCTGTATGTATCTCCTATAGTAGCTCTATATTTGACCCAACCTGTATGTATCTCCTATAGTAGCTCTATATTTGACCCAACCTGTATGTATCTCCCACAGTAGCTCTGTCTTCTGAGTACCCCACATGTTTTTATCTCCTATAGTAGCTCTCTATGAGTAGCCCATCTTTTTGTATCTCGTATAGTAGCCCAGTATAAGGACTTCACCTGTTTGTATCTCCTATAGTAGCTCTGTATAAGAACCACACCTGTTTGTATCTCATATAGTAGCTCTATATAAAGACCACACCTGTTTGTATTTCCTATAGTAGCTCTATATACGGACCATACCTGTTTGCATCTCCTATTGTTGATCTATATAAGGACCACACCTATTTGTTTCTCCTACAGTAACTCTGTATAAGGACCATACCTGTTTGTATCTCCTATAGTAGCTCTATACAAGAACCACACCTGTTTGTATCTCCTATAGTAGCTCTATACAAGAACCACACCTGTTTGTATCTCCTATATTAGCTCTATATAAGGACCACACCTGTTTGTATCTCCTATAGTAGCTCTATACAAGAACCACACCTGTTTGTATCTCCTATAGTAGCTCTATACAAGGACCACACCTGTTTGTATCTCCTATAGTAGCTCTATACAAGGACCACACCTGTTTGTATCTCCTATAGTAGCTCTATACAAGGACCACACCTGTTTGTATCTCCTATAGTAGCTCTATATAAGGACCACACCTGTTTGTATCTCCTATAGTAGCTCTACATACAGACCACACCCGTTTGTATCTCCTATAGTAGCTCTATACAAGAACCACACCTGTTTGTATCTCCTATAGTAGCTCTACATACAGACCACACCTGTTTGTATCTCCTATAGTAGCTCTATACAAGAACCACACCTGTTTGTATCTCCTATAGTAGCTCTATACAAGGACCACACCTGTTTGTATCTCCTATAGTAGCTCTATACAAGGACCACACCTGTTTGTATCTCCTATAGTAGCTCTATACAAGGACCACACCTGTTTGTATCTCCTATAGTAGCTCTATACAAGAACCACACCTGTTTGTATCTCCTATAGTAGCTCTATACAAGGACCACACCTGTTTGTATCTCCTATAGTAGCTCTATACAAGGACCACACCTGTTTGTATCTCCTATAGTAGCTCTATACAAGGACCACACCTGTTTGTATCTCCTATAGTAGCTCTATACAAGGACCACACCTGTTTGTATCTCCTATAGTAGCTCTATACAAGAACCACACCTGTTTGTATCTCCTATAGTAGCTCTATACAAGGACCACACCTGTTTGTATCTCCTATAGTAGCTCTGTATAAGTACTGCAGCCTCGCGCTCCTTGGCCTGCTGCTTGCACTGTTTGTCCCGGTACTGCCGGTACGCACTCTGTATCACCTTGGCAGCCTCGTATAGCTTACGCTGCTCTCGGTCTGTCAGGAGAAGAAATGGTACATTGTATTACATATGATTTGCATTACAGTTTAAACCTATTTATTTCAGCTCAATTGCATCGAAAGCATAACGCTTATTGAAAATCTCCAGAGTTTGTTCCATGGGTCGAACCATTACTTGTTGGCCTTCGGGGAGCATCTAAGGAATGCTCCCACAATGGTGATCAAACCCATGTTCACTAGTTGCACTACATATCCAATATGCAAAGGCCACTTAAAAAAAATTATTTTGCATATGACTGGCATCCCAACAGTTTTAGGTTTTTGAGCAAATTATAATCACCTAAATAGACTTTTAACACATTTATAAACAGATATCTGCATAAGCCACCATCTGAGGAAACTGGGCTTAACACAAGTGGGTTAAGTTCCATCCCACATTTGCCTCTGCAGCCTGCACAGGCTTATCAGTGAAAACACTTTCTGCCTAGAGAGGATTTTCGTTTAGAAGAGTTGCTTAAATAACAAGAGATGTGTTTGTCAAAAACACAATGCCCCCTATTGCGCCGCTTTGAAATTATTATTTTATTTTTTTGACCTTTGACCTTGAAGGATGACCTTGACCTTGAACTCCCATCACTCAAAATGTGCAGCTTCATGAGAACGCCGCTTTGAATTATTTTTTTTGACCTTTGACCTTTAAGGATGACCTTGACCTTGAACTTCCACCACTCAAAATGTGCAGCTTCATGAGATGCACACGCATGCCAAATATCAAGTTTCTATCTTCAATAATGCAAAAGTTATGGCCAACGCTAAAGGTTTTTTTTCGGACAGACTGACATACACACATACTGACGGACAGTTCAACTGCTTTATGCCACCCTACCTGGGGCATAAAAATTACATAAATTATAACGATTGGAGAGTGACTAATGTGCATTTAAACCTGTTTTCCAAGAGAAAGGCTGATTTACTCCTAATAAAACCCTTTTCAACTCAAAAGCAAACAAAAAATGGCTATATGCAACCAGCATACAACCGGAACAGCCTGAAAGTAACTTGCAGTCTATTTAGGCTTTATGCTGTTTGCTTTCTATCAATATCTAATGGAACAACACATGTGTCCAAGTGCATACCCAAACAGTAAAGGGATAACAACTTGAGACATACCTGACAATGTGAGCTGTGAGAAGTCCTTCTCCATGAAAGTGGCTGGTGCGTTGAAGTACTCAATGAACTCTGCAGCTGTGGGCGGGGGCGAGTCCAGGTGGAATGTGTAGGGGCTGTAGGGGCTATGCAGGCAGGTGGAGTCGGGGCTGAGGGACGAGGCTGGGGTGCCCAGGTCACTGTACACGTCCGGGTACCTGTGTGCGATTAGAAATTAGAAATCTCTTAATTGATAGCAGGGTCCAGTTGCTGAAAACTTTACGCGCAAGTTAAGGTAACTTTAGAACCAAACTTTTATGGATTCTAAGAGCATTGTTAATATAAAACATGTTCAAATTCTTTGAGCATACACATTTGCTTACAAGGGACACATATATTAAAGTCTAAATTTTTAGTAAACATAAATAACTTTATCCCCAAATAAACAGCTGTAAGCATAACTAGACGTTACATTTCGGATCAACCGACGCATGGCTCTATAGTTAGTTACAATTAAATGTTTCCTTCCCCAAACAACGTACGCTGCGGGTTATAAGACCACTATGATTTTCTGGGCACCTGCCGGGGAAATTTAGAATTGTAATGATTTGTAAATTTGAATTGTTAATGAAATAGAATTGTAATGATTAATGATTTGTAACCAGATATAGCTTCACAAATTGCAGGGCAACCTTTGATTAGAAAGTGAATGCAGCACCGTTTTCCAAAATATGGTTTACGTGTCTGGATACCTGTGTTATATGAAAAAATCTCGTGATAGGAAAAAAGCCCAAAACCATAACTGATGATTCAAAACTTGTATTCATGTAAGTTGGAATAAATTAGTATGTGATACTTAAATCTACAAATTATTATAACATAAAATACAAAATTAATTGTTTTTGAAAAGAAATGAAATATTTTGCTTGATTACATAACAAACATTAGAGCCTAGTTTTGGGTAAAAAATGGGCATAATGCATGTGTGTTAAGTGTTGTCCCAGATAAGCCTGCCCAAAGTGCGGGAACAACACTTTCATCTTTATTTGATTGTTGCTAAGAACAAGAAGACTTTCTTTTAATGTAAAAAGAAGAGAACCGAAATTATTGGCTTGGTCCAATTACAAACATTTCAAGCTAATCCTGTACAGGCTAATCTGGGATGACACTTCACGCATATGCATTAAGCCCAGTGTATCCAGAGCCAGTATATTTCAAGTACTAGTACCTGTATTCTTCGAAAGCTAGGCTGTCATGCATAGGGGTTGAAATCCCAGAGTCCTCCCCGTAAGAGGACAATGCCTCTCCGAAAGACGAGGCAGCATGAGGGGAGGCGGAGTGTATCGAGCTGTAGGAACTACTTCTTTCTCGCTTGAATTCCTCCGCCAGTGATTCGTCACAGCGACTGGGTGAAGACTTGATTCTCTCTGGCATCGCTGCAATAATCTGTTTGGCCAGGTGAACCATCTGAGACTGGTTGTTTTCAATGTCATCGCCTAAGAGATATAGAATTGTGTAAGGGATCGATCTTTTATCATGGTTTGTGGGGTTCAGATTGGGATCACAATATCAGTGTAAGTAAATTTAAGTGTGTGACCCGTTTTGAACTTTGCAGCTAAATCATTGGAACAAAATAATGTTGTGACCAAATTTCATAAATATTTGATACTAAAATAAGGCATGTTGTAAGCACAAGGCAAAATGTTGAAGAAGGATGATGCAGAACGGAAAACAAACGTTGGCCGAAATGTAGTCACTAAAGCATACAATTTGATCAGGTTAGCTAAAAATATATCAAAACAAGAGGGCCTGAAAGGCCCAAAGTCGCTCACCTGAGATAACAAGATGTTATTGGGACAAATCTTCTGACCAAGTTTCATGAAGATCCGAAATAAATGTGGCCTCTAGAGTGTTAACAAGGTTATACAAGGCCAAATAAGAAAAAATGCCCTGCCCCCTGGCAGCCATGTTTTTCAACCAACCGGCATCATTTTTGAACTCTTCCAAGATATTATCAGAATGAATCTTCTGACTTAGTTTCATGAAGATGGGACAGTAAATGTGGCCTCTAGAGTGTTAACAAAAAATTTAATACAGCCATATAAGGAACAAGAATATATTTATATCAATAAAACCAATGTTTTGACCAAGTTTCATGATGATTGGGCAAAAAATGTGACTTCTTGACTGTTCACAAGCCTTTTTTACTATATAATTATAAGTAAAACTGCCCCGTCCCCCTGGCAGCCATGTTTTTCAATGGACCAGAACCATTTTCGAACTTAACTCACGTATCTAGGAAACAAATGTTCTGACCAAAGTTCATGAAGATTGGACCAAAAATGTGACTTCTAGAGTGTAGACATGTTTTCACTATATACATATAGCAAAAACTCGTCCGAGATATCAATAAAACCAATGTTTTGACAAACTTTCATGATGATTGGGCAAAAATTGTGACATCTAGAGTGTTTACAAGGTTTCTCTATAGCCAAATAAGGAAAACTGCCCCGCCCAATGGTGGCCATGTTTTTCAACGGACTGGAACCACTTTTTAATTCAACCAACATATTATAGAGACAAACATTTTGACAAAGTTACGTGAAGATTGGGCATGAAATGTGACTTCTACAGGTGTTTACAAGGTTTTTCTTTTTTTTTTACCTAGTGACCTAGTTTTTGAACCAGCATGACCAAGTTTCGAACTTGATCGAGATATCACTGGGACAAATCTTCTGACCAAATTTCATGAAGATCGCACAAGAAATGTGGCTTCTAGAGAGTTTACAACCAAATATGGACAGACGGACGACGCACGGACGGACGTACGACGGACAAAGACCGATCCCAAAAGCTCACCTGAGCAATCAGGTGAGCTAAAAATTCAATCAAACCCCTCTATCACAACAAAATCATGAGCTTCAATCTAGGGAAAACAGGGTGTAATGCATGCATGTAAGGCATTGTTCCAGATAAGCCTGAGCAATCTGTACCGGCTAATCATGGACAACTCTTTCCACTATTAGAGCATTTTCCATTAACCCTTTGCATGCTGGGAAATTTGTCATCTGCTCAAATGTCGTCTGCTGAATTTCTAAAATTAGCATTTTCTTCGTTTTTTTTCACAGAATACTATCAGAATAGCAAACAGTTTGGATCCTGATGAGACGCCACGTTCTGTGGCTTCTCATCTGGATCCAAACTGTTTGCAAAAACCTTAAAAATTCGGTTCTCACACTGAAAGAGTTAAAAAGAATTCTAAACTACACACAATTCCAAAATAGGCGGAAAGTGTCATCTCTTATAAGCCAGAGCGGACAGCACACTATAAACTAGGATGACACATAATGAACACGTATTAAACCCCATCTTCCCAGAGCCCATCTTATATGTCACCTTCAGCAAGCATTCTTCTGCGTATGTCCTCATCATCAGACGACACGCGTTCCACATCGATGTCCGAGCTGTTGCAATCCTCGGAGACATTGTCAGTATCCATGGTTACCTGGCCTGAGGGACCATCACCCAACTGTAAACACTTGTGGCCATGACGATCACAATGGTCTAGCTTCACAAGCATGTCTGGGGAACCTGAGAGGGGGAAAGAAAATCGGTAAATTCTTGTTTGTGTTTGTCTATTTGGATTGTCTTCTGATTTCAACAGTATTTTAGCTTAACCCTTTCAGTGCGGGAACCGAATTTTAAAGGCCTTTGCAAACAGTTTGGATCCAGATGAGACGCCACAGAACGTGGCGTCTCATCAGGATCCAAACTGTTTGCTATTCTGACAGTATTCTTTGAAAAAAAATCGAAGAAAATGCTAATTTTAGAATTTCAGCAGACGGCATTTTAGCAGACGACAAATTTTCCAGCATGCAAAGGGTTACCGTTCCTACTTGCACTTTTCCTGAATAGGTTGGTTTATCAGTACTAAGTGTACAAAACAAAGAACAATATTCAAATCTTACAAAACACAAAGAACGAAGAACACTAGTAAAAAGACAATCGGACATTGTTAGAATTAACTCATATAAAGCTCAAATAAATTCTACTCAAACGAAGAATAACTGATTTCCTGTACTTAATTTACAGTTACTGAAGATATGAAATTTTTTTGCAGGATATTTAATAATAATTCACAAAATATAAATATATTTTCAGCAAATAATACATGTAATAATAAGCACAACTGAGATGCAGAATTTGATATGCCATAGTAAAAATATTCACATCCTTGACTTTGTTGCAAAATATTGCAAAATGTTACAAGCATGTTGTTTAAACAATATTGAATAATGATTTTGTAATTACCCACCGTTCTTAAGACCTTCTATCAAACATGAACATTCTCTCTGGTAAAAGAGGACATTGACTATTTACCTAAATCCCTGCCCTCAGAAAGCATGGGATTTGACTGACACATAAAATGCTCCAGATTTCCGGCGGCTAAATGCGGCTCAGAGTTTGCCTCGCGCACCGGTCGCTGAAACGCCTCTGATGGAGAAAAATGCACTGGCTCTAGAGTCTGGTTAGAGATTACATCCACAGAGAATCGCTTCTGCAGCTTCTGGCGCTTTTCTGATGCTGACATAGACTTAGAATGCATTTTGTGACTCGTTGGCGTTCTCATTACAGTCTTAGGATTCTGGACTTTGCTAAAGTTTGTTGAGATTTCTATACTCTGAGATTTCTTGTTTGTGTTCCTGTCTTCTAATGGAATTTGGATATGTAATTCCCCAAGAACACTTGAGTTTTCTAAGATTTGATGTTGTGAATCTCCTAAATACCTGCTGGTCGAACATGAGACGTTATCTGTGATTGGTGTCGATGTGGCGTTTGGAAAGTCAGGATCTGTTGAAAAACATCTACTATCTATTGAGCTTTCAATGGAGACAGTTTGCAAGTTTGAACACATTTCACCTGGATTTTCTGAAGTATCAAAATCTGTCACACCTGAAGTGGAGAAGAGAATTTCAGGCTCACTGCCAGAGAATTGGTCATGTGATCTGCTTTTGGCTGGTGATGTCATCACTTCTTGTGTACTACGTGACTGGTCACCTGACGCAGTCGAACCTTCCAATTGGTCGGCAAGGAGGTGGTGGCCTCGCTGTCTGGCAACCAGCAAAGGGAGATAACCCTCTCTATTGAAGGTGAGTAGTGGCCCTTTGTTCCAGTTGTTCAATATTATGGCTGCCTTGGAATGACCCTTGGCACAGGCCCACATCTGATGGGGAACACATAATTATGACAAATAAAGAAAGGTAATGCAACAAACAAATAGGGAATTCATAAAAAAACACACATTTTTTGCATAGACTTTTATGGATGTTTGGATATACTACCTTTTTCAAGATAATAAGCAAAATATTTTAAAGGTCAAACGTAAACGAGGTAATGTAGAATTGCAGGAAAATAATTATTAAACAAGTATAATTCTGTACATGATTTGTGTTGCATTAAATATAAAAACTCGGATTTTTTTTTGTTAAAAAGATGGCTGTTGGCAAGCCTATAAGTATATAACAATTTAATAATTCTTTGGATGACTTTTTAAAAATAACAAGATGTGTTTGTGAAACACAATGTCCCCCTATATGATGTTTGACCTTATAGGATGACCTTGACCCTTCACCACTCAAAATGTGCAGCTCCATGAGATACACATGCATTTCAAATATAAAATTGCTAGCTTCAATATTGCAGAAGTGACATTACATGAGCAATTTTGACCCATATATTTGACCTTGAAGGATGACCTTGACCTTTCACCACTAAAAATGTGCAGCTCCATGAGATACACATGCATGCAAAATATCAAGTTGCTATCTTCAATATTGCAAAAGTATTCATAAAATTAGCGATTTGGGCTACATATATTTGACCTCTGACCTTGAAGGATGACCTTGACCTTGACCTTTCACCACTCAAAATGTGCAGCTCCATGAGATACACATGCATGCCAAATATCAAGTTGCTATCTTCAATATTGCAAAAGTACTCATAAAATGAGTGATTTTGGCCACATATATTTCAAATCTGACCTTGAAGGATGACCTTGACCATTCACCACTCAAAGTGTGCAGCTCCATGAGATACACATGCATCCCAAATATCAAGTTGCTATCTTGAATATTGAAATACTGCAAAAGTGTACATTAAAAGAGCGATTTTGACCCATATATTTGACCTTTGACCTTAAAGGATGACCTTGACCTTAACCTTTCACCACTCAAAATGTGCAGCTCCATGAGATACATATGCATGCCAAATATCAAGTTCCTATCTTCAATATTGATAAAGTTATTGCAAATGTTAAAGTTGGCGCAAACCAACCAACCAACAGACCAACCAACAGACCAACAGACAGGGCAAACACAATATGTCCCCCACTACTATAGTGGGGGACATAAAAATACCTTGTAACTTTTGCTCAACTCTACTCAATCTCAGGCTTCCTAAAGATATGATGATATGTAATAGGAATGACCGGATATGTCCATATCCATGACATTGAACAAACAAACTCATCTTAATTTGAGCCACACACTGGGAAAACTGAGCTTAAAGTGTCATCCCAGATGTGCCGACTCCACAGGCTAATCAGGTACGACAATATCCCCTTACACTGGATTTTCTTTTTAAGTTTCAGAAAAGACATCTTTTAAATACCAAATTACATAAAAGCAGAAAGTGCGGTCTCTTATATGCCCATACTGACTGCAGAAAGTGTGGTCTCTAATATGCCCATACTGACTGCAGAAAGTGTGGTCTCTAATATGCCCATACTGACTGCAGAAAGTGTGGTCTCTAATATGCCCATACTGACTGCAGAAAGTGTGGTCTCTTATATGCCCATACTGACTGCAGAAAGTGTGGTCTCTAATATGCCCATACTGACTGCAGAAAGTGTATTCTCTAATATGCCCATACTGACTGCAGAAAGTGTGGTCTCTAATATGCCCATACTGACTGCAGAAAGTGTGGTCTCTAATATGCCCATACTGACTGCAGAAAGTGTGGTCTCTAATATGCCCATACTGACGGCAGAAAGTGTGGTCTCTAATATGCCCATACTGACTGCAGAAAGTGTGGTCTCTAATATGCCCATACTGACGGCAGAAAGTGTGGTCTCTAATATGCCCATACTGACTGCAAAGGCTAATCAGAGACCAAACTTTATGCACAAGCATTAAGCCCAGTTTTCTCATTTTCTCAGAGGCTCATATGTTTTACCAGTGGAGTGCAGGTGTTAAGGTCCCCGCTGTTGGCATCCACCTCATATTCCAGCATCCAGTTAGAGCTCTCATTCCTGCAAAAGCATTTCCTTTAATTGCTTACTATACTTAAAATTCTATGAAACAATATATAAATCTAGGACAAAATAAGCTGCAGGAATTATGCAATTACTTTTTTAGCTACATTTTTTGTAGGGAGAATGTGAATAAGTTTTTATTAAATTTCCCCAGGCTGTATGTGAATGCATTTTACTGTAATATACCCTAGGAAGCATTTGAGTACCATTTAAAACAAAAATTTCCTATGAAGAATGTGAACATGTTTTAACTATAAGTTTCCATATGAAGTATGTGAAAACATTCCACAAACAATCTATGTGACTACGCATTTTTTTTAATTAAATTTTCTCAATGAAGAATGTGTATGCAGCCCCAGGGCCATATCATGTACATTCTTAATGTTGAGCTTTACACATAATATGAAAATTGAGTTTCCACTCAGCTGAATGTTTGGAAAGTTGGTCAGCAAATAATCACAAGTCTCAACCATCAAATTTTGCACATCATCCGAAAAAAAACCTCAAGATTGAGTCAGACCAAAAACTTCTGTGAACTTCAAAATGAGCATGATGATCCAACTCAACTTAAAGATTGAGAGAAAACTCAGAATATTGACTAATGTATGTTCATGATTATGGCCCCAGATGTCTCACCTCCAAGCAATGAGGGCCTGTATGCACTGCGTGAGGCCTAGAGCAGCTGCCAGGTGTAGCAGGCCGAGTCCCATGTATCCACTGTCCGGGGTCGCGTTGTTGTCTATCCACAGCCTGGCGGACAGGGACGCGATGTGCTGACTCAAGCATGGGTCTTGCTGCTCCACTGACGGCATGCTTCCTAGCAACTGAAGTGAGGATTTTTTGGGTTGTCAAGGCCCAGTTGTTAACATTCTTTAAAGTTCAAACCCAAATAAAATTATACACATTTATTCAGTTTGCAAATAAGATTATTAGATTTAGAACATATAACAAAATATGTGCTGTCTTCATACCAACGTCAAATAATTTATATGTATTAGTCCATATACATTTTTATATATTGCTCTTCTTATTAATTTTTAACAAATGCAAAAAGGTGTTGAACATCATGCTGATATGTTTGAGCTTTAAATGTGTCTATTAGTGAGAAATTTCCATAAAGAAAGGGAAAAGACTAGAGTGCAATGGAGGAGCTCTTTTTGCATACTAAATGGTTGCTCTTCAGTGAAAATACAAACAATTCTTAATTACATAATTGACCATACTTTTGCAAAAATCTTATAATCTCAACAGACTGGCGTTATCTTTCAAACTACTTTAGCACCTTTTAACAGCTAAATCAACTTTCACCTCTTTAGGCATGAGATCTTTAGTACGAGAAGATAAACAGAGCCTGTTCTCAAGCCTAAACTAGATTTTCTTTTAGAAGAGACTTGCTTTGAACATAAAATCCATGAAAGCAGAAAGTGTCGACCCTTATTAGCCCTTACAAACTGAACAGGCTATTCTGGGATAATACTTAACTCATATAAATTAAACCCAGTTTTACCAGAAAGAGGCTCAATAAGTACAGTAACCCTCACCTGTGACACACTGACTGCGTCTGGAACTTTGCTGAGGGCTGCCTCAAGTTTCACAAGCTTGCCAACGAAACATTCGAACAACTTGGAGTCTAAAACAAATAGAATCTATAGTGAAACCTATTTTCAGAGGTTATGTCTGAAAAACATCTTTCTCATCACACCTAGACCCAATTAAATCAATACTTTTGTATAGAATTTATTTTACAACTTATATTCGGTTTTACAGTATTAGACAAATGTAGGTTTTGTTCCATAAATTATTTTAAGGATCTGTGTGTTTTGGTGTAAACACTCAACAACTTTTCATATTGGTCACTTTAATATTGAATATTGTAATTATCTGCTTTTTGATCTACATGTATTCGTTTCATTTTGCTCTAAATGAAGTTCAAGATGAGAAAAATAGTCTCATATGTATATAAAATGTTAACATATATTTTTTTAATTCCGTATCTTCCTTGAGCAACAGTCATTTTTTGTAGCTTCCACTGAAAACAAGTCAGATTTTGTTATCTAGCTTCCACTAAGAACCAGTCAGGTTTTGTTATCTACTTTTCAGTGAGAACAGGTCAGATTTTATTATCTACCTTCCACTGAGAACCATTCAGAATTTGTTTCGTACCTTCCAATGAGAACCAATCTGATTTTGTTCACTAATTTTTTACTGAAAACCAGTCTGATTTTGTTTCCTACCTTCCACTGAGAACCAGTGAGATTTTGTTTCCTACCTTCCACTGAAAACCAGTCAGATTTTGTTTCCTACCTTCCACTGAGAACCAGTGAGATTTTGTTTTCTACCTTCCACTGAGAACCAGTCAGATTTTGTTTCTTAGTTTTACTGAAAACCAGTCAGATTTTGTTCCCCACCTTCCACAGAGAACCAGTCAGATTTTGTTTCAGACTGGTTCCCAGCTGGCTGTGTGACAGGCAGGGGCCGGTACTCGAACATTGCATTGTTAGAGATGACAGTGCCATCACACGAAACCTGCAGAGTGACTGGCCCTGGCTTGTGACCTGTAAAACACAAATAATTCACAATCTGCCACCCTAGTGTCTTTACAAATT
The DNA here is from genome assembly GCF_020536995.1 of Dreissena polymorpha. Lineage (NCBI taxonomy): Eukaryota > Metazoa > Mollusca > Bivalvia > Myida > Dreissenidae > Dreissena > Dreissena polymorpha. The sequence continues at coordinate 19,607,798 of NC_068359.1, read as the reverse complement.
TGGTAACATCTCTGAGGAGGAAACTTTGCTACACCTTAAACTGGTTGAAATCTGTTTATTGAACCTCTATTGGAACAAAAGCCTCAGGTATACTAAATTAATCTGTTTCATTTGTAGAACCAATACTTAGTGTCTTTAAGAACACTACTAAAAGAAGATAAATCATTCCAATCTTTAGTTGGAAACCTTATAACTCTTATTGAGTTGAATATTCAAGCTTGTTGTGAGCTTTAGTGTGCATTTTGACTACTTGAGACAATTGTTTGAGTGGAAAATATGGCGAGTATTAAAATCTTGAACAGAATTAAATGTATTATATAAAAAAAACAGTAGCATCCTTTAGTTTTCATAACATGAAATGATGTGGATCATACAATTTGGCTTTTTTGTTTGATCTTCAATTCATGAATTTCTAATATAAAACTTTTAACTTGAGCCTTTGTTGAAAATTTAGTGTCATTGTTGAAAGGACCCACCAAATCCACAAAAAAATAAAAATTCAACAAATACTATTGGATTCACAAGACTTTCCAGCGATTGTCTTCATTTGATTTCTGTGTTTCATACAGAAAATTAAACCAATTTTTTTAAGCTCAATTGTATCTAAAGCTGAAGGGTTATCGAAATGCTCTTAAGGTAGCGCACCTCTAATGATTTCCCGCGATTTATTTTACGATCATTGCCGATCTTCAATGATCGGTTATTTCCGAGAGATGCATTTTATTTTTTTCAAACTTCGAATTTTGTTATATGTGTACGTAATTCCTTTAGAATACATTATTTTCAAAATAAATATTGACTTTGATCCAAATATCATCTGAAAAAATATGATTTCGCGATTTCTTCAAAGATTGACGAGCCTTTTTACCTGTTTACTTATAAATATCTAATTTAAGCTTACATAAATGTGAAGTTGTCGTGGCCTAGTGGTTAAGGCGATGGACAACAAATCTTTTGGGATCTTCCCGCGCAGGTTCGAATCCTGCCGACATCGCATACTTTTTGCGACACGTTTTATTTCTTTTCTAACGTAATTTGGTGTAATGTAGCATATATGCTATGTTTTTTTGTTTAATATGTTGAAATTTTTATGCACATCCTTCAATTTTTAAAATTAAAACAACGTTATGGCTAAATTGGGTGATTTACTGCTGAAAATACGAATGATGCATGTTGCATTTTTATTATTATTTCAAAAAGTAAACGGTAAATCTGTCTATTTCTTGGTATTTTTGCTGTATATAGTGTTTCTATAAAAAACAATGTTTAAAATATAACTTAAATGATACTATTTTGAATTTTATGACACTTTGTTTTTAACCGACTCAATTTTTACTTGGCTGAAATCACTTACATTTCATGGCGCTCTTCCATAGATAAAAATTTGTAAAAAATCAATGTCTGTAAAAGAATACTTATTTCATCTTGTTTAACCTTTAAACACCTTTACTGCATCTGTACACACCAAAAGCATGCCCATATTTGGAAATTTGAATGAATTATGGAACTTTTATAAACCCTAGGGTTGAAAATAAACTGGACAAAAGCTGAGCGTGGGGTGATTTTGAAAAAAACAGTTATTTTTTTTTAAAAGCATGGAAAGCCTACCTACAAATTTGCATGTAGTTCAGTGAAATGATGCTGATTAAGAAAATAATTAATTAGAATATATTTGGACATGTGCCCATTAGAGGTGCGCTACCTTAAGTCCGTTTCTTAGGTACAAACCATATTTGGTGTCTGGGGAGATCTAAAGAATGCTCCCACTGTGGGAATGGAACCGAGGACGTCCTGGTAGCTAGGCAGAAACCATATATATATATATATATATACACAGAGGCGACCCATACAATTTAAAAGATAATGCATTACCTTAAGAAAAAGCCCGTACCTGGAACGAAACACCTGAGCACGCCCGGCTGTACAAGGGTAGTGGCGACCACACGTCCGTCCATCAGCACCGTGTAGGTGCCCATGTTGGAGTGCCAAGGTCCCGTCACCAACAGCTTCGTCTGACCCTTCAAACAGATTGCAATAATGTGATAAGGATATGAGCCTTGCTATTAACAGAGCTTGATGCATGTGCATTAAGTGTCGTCCCATTTTAATTCAAGTATGTGTAAATGATTAGAATGAGCAGACCACACAGGCTAATCTGGGATGACACTTTCCGCCTCAACGTTTTTTTCACTAAGAAGGAACTTTCTCTATACAAAAAATACAATAAAAGCGGTAGGTGTTGTCCCTGAAATCTGGGATGCCACTTTACAAAACATGTATTAAACTAACGTTTTCTCGGAGGAAGGCTCAAATGCTTTCAGTCTGTTTTTAAGGCAAGCTAATTAACAATAAGGCTTCAACAGTACTGAAACAGTCTCCACACTGACCCACTGGCATAAAGCTTGGGGCAAGTAAAGTGCAAATTGAGCATGTATACATTTTGAACATTTCTACTCAGGAAAGTAGCAGATTGTGTAAGTTGACATTTCATGATAATCTCTAAGAGTGCTGTAAAGTGTAACGATGTTTTAAAAATTACAGGAGTCCATGTCCGTGAAATACCCTTATCAATTAATATAAATATAGTGTGTTACTTTCATATTTCCCTTTATCTCTACACATTTAATCTGTAAACCTTCTGCCCATTTGGCAAAGCATTATATATGTAGATGATTTATTCAAACATTTTCTTGAAGTTTTACTTCTTAAAGCAAGACTGGTTTCAGGGACCGGTTTGTAAGCGCATTAACATTTATACAGTCAAATGAGTTTGTTGATCTATAAAGTTTTCTTTTTATGCACACCAACTTTCAAAATGTGAACTAAAAATTATATAAATTGCTACTACTGTGTTTACCTGACTTTTTTCAATGAAATATATATAATATATATGTATATATATGAGACATGTAATTATACCTCTGTGTATGACCATTCTGGTGAAAAGTCTGTAATTGTTGCTATGGTGTTTGGAGTCTTCGTAGTGTGAACAACACTACTGACAGAGTCTTGTCGACATGACGAGGATTTACAAGGCTGACCTTGACCTTCGACATGAGTCGACCTCGAACTTTGAACATCACAACCACATTGACCACAGGCCATATTAATGTCCGTAACAGTCGCGGTCATCGTTGAAACCCTTGAGACAGAGGTACCCGGATTAGAACTAGCTAAGGAAGATTGAGCGAAAACATTTAATGTCTCTGAATTCGAACTAAGCGTTGTGCAATGGTGACCACTTGAAGACACAGACACGTTAGCACAATCTTGTTTAGGTTTCAGATGGGGCGACGTGCCCCGGCTAGTTGTTTGAGGTGAACACATGCTGACTTTTCGTTGCTCTTCCATTGGTGAAGACGCGTTGAGTGCCATCTCGTGACACATGTGGTCTAGATCAGGCATGTCCATCAGATCCAGCTGGTCCAGATTCAGTTCTGAGCCCTGAATGGTGCTCAGACTCGGCTGAATACTCTCGAAACTATCGCCAAGGTGTCTGAAGGACTTCTTGTTGCCATCGCTGGGGTTGGTCTCGGACGACATTAGCTCCTCTATGAAGGAATTCACGATGGAAGTCGAGCATTCGTTTGACAGGTACGAGGATGACTGATAAAGAGAACTATCACAAGATTGTTCGTGAGATTGTGATAGGCTATCCGTCAGATTTCCCGGTAGGCACGAACCCTGGCTAACTGGTAATGGAGGTTGGTGAAAACCGTTAGAAAAAGACGCGTTTTGATATGACTGGAACATGGCAGTCATGTCCTGCAAGTACTGATAGTTGTTGTTGCCGTACATGCAGTTGTTTTTGCTGTCTGCTGCGTTAATATGCGCCTCGTCACTCTGAGATCGCTGTATTGCCGACTGGTCATACTGTAAATGGTGCGGGTCGCACAGCGAGGCTGAACGTGACAGGCATGGTCCACTGTTGCCCTGGGCAACATAATGATTCATCATAATTGCAGCAGCTGCATCCCTGGACATGCTTGACTGGAAACCACTCAGCGGGCTGGAAATACTACTACACGGGGTCGACGAAACTCCTTGAGACAAGTTAGATGAATTGGGACATAGTGAATGCGTCTGCAGGAGCGATAGCTGGTTTGGATTGGTTTGACCCGTAACAAGCATCACTTGCTGACCATTGGGTAGATTACTAAGGTTGACGATGACACTTTGAGCATAGTTCACAGACTTTTGGGGCGGGAAATGATTTCCGCCCATAGAAAGCTGACAAGAACTGCGATCAGAGCAATTTTGCTGTAACGCAGCACTGCTGGACTGCGAATCCGCTCGATGACTGACGGGTTGTATGTGGACATTTCTCTTTTTCTGGGTGGTGGTGAGACCCTCTATTGGATGCTCCCCTCCAAGCTTGTCTTGGTTGTCCATCAGACGCTGAACCAGAGTCTCCATGGTCTCATCCAGCTGAAACATTGACACAGTTCTCACTTAATCCATGTGAGTAAAGTGTCGTCCCAGATTAGCCTATGCTGACTGCACAGGCTAATCTGAGACAACATTTAAAATAAATGCATGAAGCCCAGTTTTCCCAGAATTAGACTCAAATGATTACACGTGATCTTTATTTATCAATGCAATTGTCACATTTTAAAGGCCAGGATTAAGAAATGATCTTGTCTCATTTTGTATTGGTAATATAAACTCTAATCTGTATCTTACATGTTTTTTTTCTTATACTTGCCATGACTGAGAAAACTGCTATAATGTTAGCGTAAAATCTCTGCTGATACAATTTTCAGATGGGTGCCAAAACACTTTAGTACGATACAATAGGTTAGGAAGGTCAATTTAAGAATTAAACTGAGAATTATTAAGTTAAGTGTTGCTGTTTTTTCAATCTTTCATTGGGTTTTGTTGCATCACCGAAAACTTAATTGTAAGCCTAAACAGTGCAGATGGGTATTGCAACTGATGAGGTACGCAACTAATTTATTTGAAAATGTATTCACATACTTCTAAATATGTACATTTTATGTGATACCAGGCAATATTATTTTAGTTTAAGGTATATCAGGGGCGTAAACAAAAGATTTGTCATAAATTAACTTTTTTGTGGTACTGGTTCTACCCACCCAGGAATCTGTGTTGATTAATTAAGGTCTTCATTGAAAATGACAAAAAGTAAGATATTAAGCAATAAACCTAGAAACATGTGTTTACTCAATCAGGATTTGATAACATATAAATCACAACACAAATTAGAGCTTTGTCACAGACGTGACGAATATCCCCACATTCCGCATTGACAAAAAATATTTTGCATGTTGTCTTCACAAAAAACAGCGGACACCATGCTCAATGTTTAAAACACACTAAGTGACCCCATGACCTAGTTTTTGCTCCGGCATGGCCCATGTTCAAACTTGACTTACACATCATCTAGATACAACTTCTGACCTTCGGATGAAAACTACTTGAACTAGAGAGCGGACACCATGCTCAATGTTTAAAATGCACTAAGTGACCCTGTGACCTAGTTTTTGACCTGCCATGACCCATGTTCAAACTTGGCCTAGACATCATCTAGATACAACTTCTGACCAAGTTTGATGAAGCCCGGAATAAAACAACATGAACAAGCAAATTCGTTGAATTGATATCCCCCGCCAATATGCTTCTGGACACAAAAGTGTTATATTTGACACTCAAAAAAGCATTTTTTCAAGATACAAAGGGCCATAACTCCTTTATTATCCAATGGTGTACAATGCAATTTGGCGTGCATCATTCTCTTATCCATATACAAAGTTTCAATGAAATCTGCCAAAGCACTTCCAAGATATGGCTTCGGACACAAAAAAGCATTTTTCCAAGATACAAAGGGCCATAACTCTGTTATAAACAGATGGTGTACAATGCCATTAGGCGTGCATCATCCGCTTATCCATATATATATGTACTCATACCAAGTTTCATTGAAATCCGCCAAAGCACTTCCAAGATATGGATCCTTACACAAAAGTGCCGGACGGATGGACGGACGGACTGACGGAAAGATGGACGGATGGACAACGCCAAAACAATATCAGCCATTTGGCGTGCATCATCCTCTTATCCATTTATATACTCATACCAAGTTTCAATGAAATCCGCTAAAGAACTTCCAAGATATGTCTCCGGACACAAAAAAGCATTTTTCCAAGATACAAAGGGCCATAACTCTGTTATTTACAGATGGTGTACAATGCCATTAGGCGTGCATCATCCTCTTATCCATATATATACTCATACCAAGTTTCATTGAAATCCGCCAAAGCACTTCCAAGATATGGCTCCGGACACAAAAGTGCCGGACGGACAGAAGGAAAGACGGACAGACGGACGGACAACGCCAAAACAATATCAGCCATTTGGCGTGCATCATCCTCTTATCCATATATATACTCATACCAAGTTTCAATGAAATCCGCCAAAGCACTTCCAAGATATGGCTCGGGACACAAAAAAGCATTTTTCCAAGATACAAAGGGCCATCACTCTGTTATTAACAGATGGTGTACAATGCCATTAGGCGTGCATCATCCTCTTATCCATATATATACTCATACCAAGTTTCATTGAAATCGGCCAAAGCACTTCCAAGATATGGCTCCGGACACAAAAGTGCCGGCCGGCCGGACGGAAAGACGGATGGACGGACAACGCCAAAACAATATCCCTCCGCCTATGGCGGCGGATAATTAGTGAGCGGACAGCATGCTCAATGTTTAAAACATACTAAGTGACCCATGACTTAGTTGTTGACCCAGCATGACCCATATTTGAACTTGACCTAGACATCATCTAGATACAACACCGGACCAAGTTTTGTGTGAAACCAACTTGAATTAGAGAGTGGACACTTAATACCGACAGACAGACAAGCTCACTCCTATATACCCGCCTAAATTTCGTTTGTGGGGGTATAATTGGTACAATCTAGATGTTATATTGGTACATTGAGTGTACCTTAAATAAAAGTTACATTTGAGTGAATGGCAGTTATCAGTATAAACTCAATGTAATTGCTCACCACTGAAACATGTTCCTGTTCTGAACTGGAGACTGAAACAATACAGCAAGAATTAATAACAAGAAACATAAGCATTTTATTCATAGGATTCATGTACATACTTAAATACTGTACAAAGGAAATGCTCAATTTCTCAGTTGATATTCATGGAGTCAATAATGTAAAAATCTATAGTAAAAATAGCTCCTTTAGGTTACTCGCAGGCTGTTCTGGTTTTATACTGGTTGCATATAGCCATTTTCACCATGCTTCTGAGCGGTAAAGGGATAATGTAACTTAGTCAGCTTACACATGGGTTTGAGCTGTTGTGTGAGCTCTTCCTTGGTCCATTCCTTCTTCTCCATGGCGATAGATAGAACAGGGATGCTCAGTTTGGTGTTGCTTGGATACGGCACATTCAGGTAATGAACAAGCACTATGTCCGGATTCTGAAACAGAAAGCTTCTTTTTTGAGAATCAAGTTTATTTTCCTAGATAAACTCTTTCCAACTCAGAAGCAAATTGAAAATGGCTATAAGAAACCAGCATAAAACCAGAACAGCCTGCGAGCAACTCGCAGTCTATTAATGTTTTATGCTATTTCCTGCTCATCAGAATATTAGGATTGGAAATAAAGCCTTTAAAGCATGAGTCCTTTAAGAAAGATCTTCAATTAAATTAAATTATAATGGACTACAAACAAGTCCAAATTCATATCTCAGCAGTTAAGGGTTAATTCTGCAACAGAAATATTGTTTTTCACGTTTTGTAAGCCAGTATTACACAGTATGTAATACAACAATATAATTTCATCATCAAATTATTTATAAACAATAATGAATATGAATGCAGAATATCTATGAAGTTTTAAGTTGACATTGCTATTTACGTAAATTCAATTTATGTATGGATTTCCAATTGTAACCATTAAAATTAAATAAGCAATTACACGTGTGTCTACTATTCTATGCAATCAATGTTACTTTATTAACTCTGATCACAGTATTTAGATTGGTTATTTATTCAGAGGAATATTTAGAAGATTCAGGATATAATGAGATACTTGTATGTAAATTATAAAATAGCATTATTACATACAAACCTGCAATAACCAGTAGCATCTTCGATGAAAAGTTGGAAGAATGGCCGAGTGGACATAGGAACCATAAATGCACTGAAAATAAAACAAGCCTTTGTACCTCATACCATTGGACTCCAATTCTCATATAATGTTCTAATATGGTGACATATAGATTAAAATTAAGACAGCTAAAATATACCACCAATACTTGCAGCTTTATTAGGCGACACAGATAATAAGAGTTATACTTATAGGACTGGACTTTCAACTCAGATTTATACCTCTAGGTCCTGGACTTTCAACTAAGATTTATACCTCTAGGTCCTGGACTTTCAACTAAGATTTATACCTTTAGGCCCTGAACTTTCAACTAAGATTTATACTTCTAGGCCCTGGACTTTTAACTGATATTTATACCTCTAGGACCTGGACTTTCAACTAAGATTTATACCTCTAGGACCTGGACTTTCAACTAAGGTTTATTCCTCCAGGCCCTAGGGACCGTTTCAATAAACATCGTAGTACACATTGACGATACGATACATTTTTCGAAGATACATAATTGCTTAAGTCCATATCATATGAATATAAAATTTCAGTACTTAATTAATTACATTGGCATCTCAAGCGCCGTATATATTTGACGAGCATTGCGAGCTAGTTCGTCTACTTATTGAGATTACCGGTACACAATTCTCTCGTAAGTTAAAATTGTCGTACTATCGTTTATGAAACGTCCTCCAGAACATTTAACTTAGGTTTATACCTCAAGTCCTGAGCTTTCAACTAAGATTCATATCTCAAGGCCTTGGACTTTCAACTTATATTTATACTTCAAGGCCCTGGACTTTCAACTGAGATTTATACCTCAAGGCCCAGGACTTTTTATCTAAGTTTTATACCTCTAGACTCTGGACTTTCAACTGAGATTTATACCTCTAGGTCTTGGCCTTTTACCTTATATTCATACCTCACGGCCCTGGACTTTCAACTAAGATTTCTACCTCTAAGCCCTGGACTTTCAACTAAGATTTATACCTCTAGGCCCTGGACTTTCAACTAAGATTTCTACCTCCATGCCCTGGACTTTCAACTAAGATTTCTACCTCTAGGCCCTGGACTTTCAGCTTCATGTGATCCTCCCTGATGGTACGCCCATCCTTGCGTTTCTTCCAGCAGTAGCCGTCCTTCCGGTATCGCACACTGTTCCGGTTGAAGAGCAGCAGACATCCGCTGGGTGGTCGCAGCCTGACCTCGTGGTGCTGCCATTGCGAGTGGCTGGAGAATGCAAGCAGGATGCCGGCTATCTCCTGAAACAGGCCAGTTAAGTTTAGTTGTAACCTATTTGAGACTTGTTCTGAGAAAACTGGGCTTACTGCATGTGTGTAAATTGTCATCCCAGATTAGCCTGTGCAGTGGTGGTGGTTGTTGCAGTGGTGGTGTGGAGATCTAAATGTGCAGTGGTGGTGGTTGTTGCAGTGGTGGTGTGGACATCTAAAGAATGCTCCCACAGTGGGGATTGAACCCATGACCTCCCACTTGTTGGGCGGACACCAAATCCACTAAGCCATGGCAACCTTCAATATATGATTCCCTATAAATGGCTTTAGCATAACCCTTTACGAATTTTGACCACTTTGTTGTTCCTTATATACATTTAATATTAATCGTAGCTCGCATGAAACAAAATAAAATATTTTGACTCTTAAAGCTCACATATATCAAAATATATGTAATTTGATTCTAAGCTCACATATAACAAAGTATAATATTTATGTAATTTGACTCTAATGTCACATAAAACAAAATATACATTTTTGTATCAAAGCTCACCTACATATATAAACAAGAGGCCCCAAAGGGGCCTGGGTCGCTCACCTGAGAGACTTCAATGGAAAGAAACAAAGATTAAAAATATTTCAAATTATAAGTATGACAAGACTGACTTTAAAAATAAGGTATTCCAAAGTATTCACTATGGGCCTATATAGAAAATTACCCCACCCACTCTGGCAGCCATGTTTTTAATACCCCAATTTTTTTTTTAAATATATATATATAAGGAAAAAGCTTCTTACAAACACATAGAGAAAACTGCCCCATCCCCTGGCGGCAATGTTTTTCCACTGATCACGACCATTTTCAAACTCATCCGACATATTAATAAAACCAATGTTTTGACCAAGTGTCAAGATGATTGGCCAAAAAATGTGACTTTAAAAGTGTTCACAGGCTTTTTCAATATATAAATATAAGGAAAATGACCCCCCCCCCTGGCGGTCATGTTACTAGATGGATCAAAACCATTTTTTAACTCAACCGTCGTATCCAGGAAACAAGGGTTGTAAACGTTGTTTTGTGAAAAGAAGAGGTTATATATGCACTATCAGTAGTTTTGTGTGTGTGTGTTTAATTTTTTTTAAATAGACATTTGTTATCCGTTGCGACAAAGCTTAAATTATTTTGGATAAAAGTAATATGAGGACATTAATTCATAATGAGCATCAGCAAAAGAAAATGGAAGTACATTTTTCAACAAATTGTTGTCCAAATTTGAGATCATGAGATAAGCATCTCAGCATCTTATAGGGGATGACTGTTTACAATCTGTTTAGCAAGAACACTTTTAGATACTGGAAGCAACCGTTTTTGTTCAAAAGATTGTGTTTTTATAAAATAGTTTTTGCATAATTAAATAAAATATGTTGAATTGTATTCATATATCAAAGTCAGTTATAAACAAGAGATGTGTTCGTCAGAAATCAATGTCCCCTATTGCGGCGCTCTGAAATTATTTTTTTTGACCTTTGACCTTGAAGGATGACCTTGACCTTGAACTTCTACCACTCAAAATGTGCAGCTTTATGAGAACGCCGCTTTGAATTATTTTTTTTGACCTTTGACCTTGAAGGATGAAGCCTTGACCTTGAAGGATGACCTTGACCTTGAACTTCCACCACTAAAAATGTGCAGCTTCATGAGAACACCGCTTTGATTATTCAATTATTTTTTTGACCTTTGACCTTGAAGGATGACCTTGTCCTTGAAGGATGACCTTGACCTTGAACTTCCACCACTCAAAATGTGCAGCTTCATGAGAACACTGCTTTGAATTTTCTTTTTTTACCTTTGACCTTGAAGGATTACCTTGACCTTGAAGGATGACCTTGACCTTGAACTTTTACCACTCAAAATGTGCAGCCTCACGAAAACACCGCTTTGAATTAATTTTTTTTACCTTTGACCTTGAAGGATGACCTTGACCTTGAACTTCCACCACTCAAAATGTGCAGCTTCATGAGATACACATGCATGCCATACTGTAAACGTATAGAAATTCGTCGGTATGAAATTTCGTGGTTTAATAAAAAACAACTAATTCGTTGACACGTAATTTCGTGGATTTCAAATTTTTTGGGAAGACTGACTGTCACAATAATTTAACTTTTATTAAAACAACAAGAGTAATAACGAAGCATAATCTGCTAATCTGTGTTGACAGCAAGACTTGAGGTTAATGTGCATTGAAGCATCAAAGTGTTGCCGATATTTGTCAATAAGAGCGATAAAGCGGCGCACTTGTTTGTCCCCGCTCGCGAATTGCCATCAATGTTGTTTTGACAATATTTGCAATTCTCAGCGCAATCGATTACCTAGTAGTAACAATTGAGTAATAAGGTCTCCAAAATAACGTGTGAAAACCGTTGTCTCTTTTAACTTTAATTGGCACTAATTGACATATGTGATACATCTGCAAACTGTTAATTTGACAACGTCACGTAAAAGAGAACAATCGTTGATGTACAGTTTAAATACCGTTATTGATTTAAAAAAGTATTATTACCCAAACACAAGAAAACAACATATTGTATTAACTAGCATAGCTCAATCAAACAATGGCTCTTTCAAAATGGTTAAAAACAGGAACAGTTCAGACACGTTCTCCTACTATAGGACGATTGCCCGACATGACATTCCGAATGTCCGATTTCGGATTAAAAATGTATAAATAATCGTTGGTACTTGAATTCGTGGTTCAGCGGACCAACGAAATCCACGAAAATTCGTACCACAGGAAATTTAATGGTTTTACAGTATATCAAGTTGCTATCTTCAATATTAAAAAATGTGTATGTCAGAAACACTATGTCCCCTTCTGCGTCGCTTTGATTTTGTTTTTATTTTTTTACCTTTGACCTTGAAAGATGACCTTGACCATTCACCACTCAAAATGTGCAGCTCCATGAGATACGCATGCATGCCAAATATCAAATTGGTATCTTCAATATTGCCAAAGTATTCATAAAATGAGCGATTTTGGCCACATATACTTGACCTCTGACCTTGAAGGATGACCTTGACCTTTCACCACTCAAAATGTCCAGCTTCATGAGATACACATGCATAACAAATATCAAGTTGCTATCTTCAATATTGCAAAAGTTATGGCCAATGTTAACGTTTTCGGACAGAAGGACGCACGGACGGACTGACTGACGGTCAGTTCAACTGTCATATGCCAACCTACCGGGGACATAATAAAATGTTATGTACACAATAATGTTTAAAGTACAATTACTTTAATCTCCATAAAGATTAATTCCAATCAGGTGGCCTTTTCCTTAAATTGAAATCAAATTTTATTATAGGTTACACTGCAGATTCGCTTTCAGCCCTATATAACTAGATGCCAGGTATTTTTCATCAGAGAATAGAAACAGTCACAATCAACACATGCTGTCATCATCTCATTAAACTTCAATTACCAGTAGACCAACTCAATCTGTAGACAATATGGAATGGAAAGCGTCATTGACTTGATGAATGTTGCTGTTACATACTTTTTCATTTGAATAGATGTCAAAGAGTTTTCATTAAAGCAGTCACTAAAGATCAATAGCAGATTCTGTTGAACCAGTAATCAACGACTTTCCCATTGAGGATAGATTCATTGTAATGTGAAAAAGTTACTTATAAGTAAATAGGTTGAATGAAAAATGTTAATCTGCCATTTCCTCACACATGTTGTGTAAAAATGTGTTACAATAATAACAAGGGCTGTTTGTAAAACATGTATGCCCCCCTATATGGGCTATAAGTTGTAGTAGCAGCCATTGTGTGAATACGTTTTTTGTCACTGTGAATGGTGGTGGTGGTGGTGGTGGTGGTGGTGGTGGTGGTGGTGGTGGTGGTGGTGGTGGTGGTAGCAGAAGAATAGTAGTAGTAGTAGTAGTAGTAGTAGTAGTAGTAGTAGTAGTAGTAGTAGTAGCAGTAGTAGAAGTAGTAGTGGTAGTAGTAGTAGAAGTAGTAGTAGTAGTAGTAGTAGTAGTAGTAGTAGTAGAAGTAGTAGTAGTAGTAGTAGTAGTAGTAGTAGTAGTAGTAGTAGTAGTAGTAGTAGAGTAGTAGTAGAAGTAGAAGTAGTAGTAGTAGAAGAAGTAGTAGTAGTAGTAGTAGTAGTAGTAGTAGTAGTAGTAGTAGTAGTAGTAGTAGTAGTAGTAGTAGTAGTAGTAATAGAGTAGTAGTAGTTGTAGGTGGTGGTGGTGGTAGCAGAAGAAATAGTAGTAGTAGTAGTAGTAGTAGTAGTAATAGTAGTAGTAGTAGTAGTAGTAGTAATAGTAGTAGTAGTAGTAGTAGTAGTAGTACTAGTAGTAGTAGTAGTAGTAGTAGTAGTAGTAGTAGTAGTAGTAGTAGAAGTATAGTAGTAGTAGTAGTAGTAGAAGTAGTAGTAGTAGTAGTAGTAGTAGTAGTAGTAGTAGTAGTAGTAGTAGTAGTAGTAGTAGTAGTAGAGTAGTAGTAGTAGTAGTAGTAGTAGTAGTAGTTGTAGCAGTAGAAGTAGTAGTAGTAGTAGTAGTAGTAGTAGTAGTAGTAGTAGTAGTAGTAGTAGTAGTAGTAGTAGTAGTAGTAGTAGTAGTAGTAGTAGTAGAAGTAGTAGTAGTAGTAGTAGTAGTAGTAGTAGTAGCAGCAGCAGGAGCAGCAGTACTAGCAGTAGTAGTAGTAGTAGTAGTAGTAGTAGTAGTAGTAGTAGTAGTAGTAGTAGTAGTATGCATTACAAAAATGCAGTTAGCCTTACATTTGGTAAAATTTAAATATATTACAAGGGAGGCAAATCTGTAACAATAAATTTAAACTTATTGCATTTGTTTCCCCTGTAGTGTATTACCTCCCCTGTCCTGCTTATATTTATATTAATCAACAAAATTAAACATTAACACAATATTTAATATACAAAATATACAAAAAATCTCATATTCTGATAATATTTTTACTGATCCACTGTATTTTACTAAAAGGATGATGTTTCATTGGACTGATAATTATAGATTTAGGATTACAGATCAGTTGCTTCAGTAATATTGCTCAGAGTGTGCCCTGTTGGCTGCGTATGCATTCTTGAATTATCATTCAAAAAAACCACTTTACTATTTCGAGTCACCGTGACCTTGACCTTTGACCTAGTGACCTCAAAATCAATAGGGGTCATCTGCGAGTCATGATCAATGTACCTATGAAGTTTCATGATCCTAGGCCCAAGCGTTCGTGAGTTATCGTATGACAACCACCTGGTGGACGGACCGACCGACCGACAGACCGACATGAGCAAAGCAATATACCCCCTCTTCTTTGAAGGGGGGCATAAAAATTAGAATGAATTTACATTAATTGCAATGAAAATGCTTTAATGATCAATACGACAATATAATAAAAAGATATGAGAAATATTGTTATTCATTTAATAATTGTTTTCGTATCATTGATAAAAATGGAACAAAAGATCAAGAACATAAAAAGTTCAAATAACTGTTTTATGTTGCATATATAAGACCTGGTTTGGGCAAAGTGCTTTGTTTGCAAACAATAGTAGAGCCTATTTTCGAAAGGGTAATTAATAAGCCAACAGGTGTAATTAACATTAATATATAAATATATGGTACTAGCATCCATATTGTAACCATATTAGCATGTGACACTGCGTCATAAGTATCACTTATACCACAATACAATTATTTACTTTGTTTAGAAACCAAAATAGAAACAGAAGCAGCTAATTGTAGTTTGCATTATTACCAAAAGCCGCTTGTTTATATAGCCTTATTCATCTTCCTTGAATTAATAAGCCCCTTTATATCAGATTGCGGTGCTTAATGATGCTCATTACTATGTCTTCTAAGAGAGATGTAGAGACAACTGAGAACTTGAAGAAGAAGGCAGCTAAGAACTGAACAAAATTAATAGTATATTTCTGATAAAATTGGGCGAAGTGCATGTGGGTAAGGTATCACCCAAGATTAGCCTGTGCAATCTAGAAAGGCTAATCAGGAAGCCACTTTCTGCTTATAATGCAGTCTTTTAATTCAAAGAAAGTCTCTTCTCAGAAAAGATATAAGAAAAAATAGTGTCATCCCTGAATAGCCTTTTCCAACTGCACAGGCTAATCTGGCACTTTTTGCGCATGCTAGTTTTCCTTCAGCGATGCAAAATGAAAATCTGGTTTTCTGACCTGCACTAAAAATGCTGTTACCTTATAAACCTGGATTTAGTCAGTCAATGTGCATCTTAATAAAATTGTGAAGCAAAGGGTTACAAGTACTTATAATGTACATTACAAAATATGAATGATTTTTTGTCAGTACTTATTAGTTTTGGGCTAGAATTTTAATTCTGACCAGCACTCAAAGTTAAACAAGAGATTGCCAAAGAATATGGTCCCCTTTAAGTACGGGTAAAACTCCACCATTGTCAGTATTTTTTTTATTTGTTGCCATAGCAACCAGAATTCTTGATGTATGAACAAAATGAATTGACGTGAATAATCTCCATATTACCATCTGTCCATGTTTTAAGTTTCATGAAAAAAATATGAAGAACTTTTAAAGTTATTGCAGGATCCAATAAAGTGTGACGGACTGACAGACTGATAGACAGACTGAAAGACTGACGCACAGAGCGCAAACCATAGGTCCCCTCCGGTTCCACCGGTAGGGGACACTTATCTAAAGGAAGGGTAAGCAAAAGTCTCTTGGCAGGAAAATTGTGACACTGATTAAGGACAACAAGACTTACATAACCGATGGACAAACCCCTTACAACAAACACGAAAGAAGTAAGCATATTTGTATTTTTTTATTACAATAATTATTTCTAAAAATCTTAAGTAGACTAACCTCATTAGTGTTCCAGCGATGCCTGAACTGTGGCAAAATGTCTGCCGCCTTCACCGCCTCGAGCTGCTTGGGAAGCTGCCCACATCCCCCGGACCCGAGACCTGAATACAGACATAAGCCTCACTCTCGAAAAACTGGTATGTGCGAAAATCAGGGATAACACTTTCCACTTATATTTCAGTTTTTGTTTAAAGGAAGTTAAAGAGAAAGTGTCATCCCTGATAAGCCAGTTCAGACTTTACAGGCTAATCTGGAATGAAACTTTATGCATTATGTATGAAACCTCTTTATTTAAAACAAAGGGTCCAATGTGAGGTATAAGGGCACCTTAATTGCTTTGCTATATGAACTTGCTTTTGAAGTAATTACAGTGAGCATCTGCCTTAAAATAGGTTAGTCCTTAGTTTGATCCTGACAGTTGCGTGGGAGTTTCTAGCTTGGTTACTGAATAATAATTTTTAGTTGTTTGCTTGCAATAGAAAGTTTGTGTAATAGATAGTTTCATAGTTTGTTTCTATTTTATTTACCTTAATAATAGATGTACATTATTGATCCAATTAAACACAGTTGTGTAATTTCCTGTCTGTTAAAATTCCCTTCCTATCATGCAGTTGCAATATAGTTGAATAAAGTTGTATTATAATGACTGGAATATTTATTAAAAACCAACCTTCATCTTTTTCAGAGAGCAAACAACTGCAGTGCCTTCAGCCCTTTGATTAACCAGTGCTTGCATTACAGAATGATGGTAGTAGTGTGGGTTCAATTCATGGTTTACCATGTTACTACTGAATAGACCTTGCCCTTCTCAAAATAAAATACACTTTTTAACAAAATACGCTTTAAAAAGTGTATTTTTTCTGCATTTTTACCGAAAAGTGTATTTTTTCTGCATTTTTTTCATAATTAAGTGCACTAAAGTGCATTTTTTCTGTATTTTCATTATCTTTAAGTGTATTTTACTGTACTTTAAGTGTATCTTCTGTAGACAAAGTGCATCTTTTTATATAATAAGTGCATTTTTTCAATGAAGTGCATTTTTTGTGCATATTAGTGTATCTTCTGATTTGCAAAAAAAATATTCTTTCTGTACAAGTGTAGTTTTAGTGCATCTTCATAAAAAAGAGCAACACTATAGCAAATAACTAAAGTTAAAGGACAGAGATATAGTGTTTAATTGGAGGATTGTACTGAATTCTTTTTTATCTTCACATGATGTTTATGGTCTTATTATTACAATTTGTCTGCTCATAAAATATGTGAATCATTAGAGCAGCTTTTAAAGGGAAAAGTACAACTAAATCAGGCTGTGGGTAAATAATTAAAAATATTGAAAGTGTCAAAAAAATTATGTGGGCTTGCCAGAATCAATTATATCTTCACAACATAAAAAACAAGTATTTGAACTTTCTTACACTGATATTTAACCCCAATTCAATTAATGTCTACCACATTGACTATTAACATACATTTTAAAAGACAATTTAAATAATATTTATAATATTATATTTATTTCATAACACCATTCAGTATGTTATATTGAAATATTCACAATTACATATAATATGCTAAGTGTGCTGTGTATTATTCAATAAATATCAGATAAGATCAGGATCAGATAAGAGATCAATTAGCATCATAAACACTAATCCCTATCAGTGCTCCATCTAGCCAAAACAAAGGGGTGTTTATAGAATTTTGATTGGTTCTGGGACCATCTATTTGAAAACAAACCACTTTTGATTGGTTGGAGCACAGCAAGTTATTTGGAGCACAGGAAGTTATTTTTGTAAACACTTTGGTTTCAGCAACTTAAATTGAGCTAAATTTTTAGGTATAATTCAGTAACATTAATTCTAGTGTCAAATGTCTTGAAATTCTTTCAGCACATGAACTATTGTGTGATGAAAACAATGTGTATTTACTACAATGTGTAAATCAACAATAAGTTTGTTGCAAAGAAGATTCAAAGTGGGTGGTTAAAGTGATCAACAACTGCCGTTTTTGTTTTTTTGGAATGCTGAAGAACAGCTGTAACAGGTTTGTATTTTCATTTCTGCATCTCTTTTTAATTAAACTAATTATGATCATTATCATATTTATGTATTGTCACTGGGAAATGTAACTGGATGAGTAAATGTAATGCAATTTTAAGGAAAAAAACACCATTTGAATTATTATGGCTGTATTTTATGGTTATTGTCATCTTAAAATTTATTTATACCTATTTCTTGTCATTAATGAACAGATTTCTTTCCCCCATATTTAATCAGAACTTTAATATTTTATATTTGAAGGTTAAACCCCAAGGTGAAATTTACATTGATCGGAAGATCCATTGGACAGAATGTGCATCATCACCTGCCAAAAAAGGGAGCAAAAAGGGGACTACCTGATGTATGGACATGTATACCAGGCCAACTTGAGGGGAACAGAAGTGGGAAACCGTGCCCTGTAGCTTGTCCTTGACCAAGAAAAGATGGATTTGTTGAGAGGTAAAACTATATAATAAAGGTTATTGCAATTCAAAGACGTCACACTTCCGACCAGTCCACACAGCCAAAGGAGACCACATATATTAGTACATTTATTAACAGTATTTTCTATCAAACATAATTTCTTTAAATTATTTATGAAAAGCGTTAAGTCACATATGATCACGAGATTAAAATTGCAAAAATAAACAAACAAAAACAACAAGCCAACAAACTTGTTTTGATTTAAATTTATGATATTTATAGCAACTGTTGAACAAGATTACCATAACAGCAATATTTAACACTTACATTATAAAATATCTTTCAGGACCTGATGTCAAATGAGATCATGCACGAGAAGCGCCTCGCAGACCATGACAGTAGTATTCAGACCTGATCAGCTGGTGAAGTGCTCTATAAAGGGTTGTTTATGAATGCATTCTTTGTAAGGAACAGTGCATAACAACAAATATAGTGACAGGGGCTAAGCTGCTAAATATTGTCAGAATGTATGCAGTGAATTTCTTTGGAAATTCAAAACAACCTGTACGTACTGGCTCTCAGAAGGGCATGTTTTAGCGCAATAATGAACAAAAAAAGGAAGATCTTAAAAATAAGGTATAGATTTATATAAATTTCATGAATACTGTTCATTTATCATATATTTGGATCCAGAATGTCCATATTAAAAAGGGATTTGGAATTAATGTAATATATAAAAATCTAGTAAATGATAGGGAAAACATTTCAGCTTAATGAGGGGAAATCTTTAATATTTTTGAAGTGGAAACCACCTGTATTTGGCTGTTAATCAGTTACCGATAATCAGAAGGGAGAAAAATCACTGGTAT
Organism: Dreissena polymorpha; assembly: GCF_020536995.1. NCBI lineage: Eukaryota > Metazoa > Mollusca > Bivalvia > Myida > Dreissenidae > Dreissena > Dreissena polymorpha. The sequence continues at coordinate 19,588,212 of NC_068359.1, read as the reverse complement.
GAGCTTGATATTTTCAATTGTTAATTCCAGATAGGCAATAGCCCGTTTGAATCCTCTCTTTTATGTAGATATGTAACATTTGTTTTTGTTTTTTAAGGTTTAACATTCTAATAAAAGTGTGTATTTATCTATTGAATTGTACCTTTTGTTTTTTATGTATGTGTTTACACTAACCATTCATTTAAAGAATGAATGCTGACTTCAAAATGCTGGGATTTTTTTTATATTTGGTTAATTTTTAAGCATATTAATTTGAAGTGATGAAAAGTACACTTGAGCGTATAATGCGCTTAAAAAATTCACTTCCGACACTTCAAAAAGTGTATCATTTGTATGACTGAAAATGCACTCAAGTGTATTAATGCGCTTAAAAATTCACTTTTAATATTGTACGGTGTATTATTTGTATCACCGGGAATGCACTCAAGTGTATTAATGCGCTTAAAAAAATTCACTTTCAATTTTGTAAGGTGTATTATTTGTATCAGTGGAAATGCACTCAAGTGTATTAATGCGCTTACAAAAATTCACTTTGAATACTCAATGAAGTGTATTTTTTGCATGACTGGAAATGCACTCAAGTGTATTAATGTGCTTAAATAATTTGCTTTTAATTCTGTAATGTGTATTATTTGAATGACTGGAAATGCACTCAAGTGTATTAATGCGCTTTAAAAAATTTACTTTGACCATGAAGTGTATTATTTGTATGTCTTAAAATACACTCAAGTGTATAAATGCACTTAAAAATAAACTTAAGCGCACTTATTATCATAATAAATGCACTTAAGTGTATTATTTTGTGGAAAAAAAATACACTTAAATGTATAAACACACTAGTAAAAAGTGTTTTTTTTTAACAGATTAAAATGCACTTGTTAAGCAAAAAATACGGTGCCAATAACATGCGCATTAAATGCGCATTTAATGTGCATTTAATGCGCATTAAATGCGCATTTAGTGCACTTTTTCGAGAAGGGTGGCTTATAATTATCTGGCTTTCATTAATAAAAATGTTAAAAAATATTTAATATTATATATAAACCTTAAGTTATTACTCAATAATTTATATAAATAACACAAGTTTTGGAAGTTATCATAAAATGTTGATGTTTCTTGATAGTGGATTGTTTAATTCAGCTTTAATTCACTGTTCAAACATAATATTTATGATTGTTCCATTTAATTCCAGTCTTTGGAGTGGAAGTTGCCTGCATGGATTCGTAAAGTTGGCATACATGTAGCTGACATTGCAAATTCTCTTTGTAACCCGGCCAAAGGTTTAAGTCACATTTTTTATATTAAATGCCAACGTTATAGATATGTATTAAATGGCTTTTCATACCAGGAAAATCTAAAATGTAACAGAAATTCATTAATGATTCATCACAGCAAATGGGTCTCCCTTATTATTATGATTACCCCTCGAACAGTCATAATTCATCACTTTCAATGTAATAATGTATATTATTATTTTTATGGGCTTTGTAATCAGCCCCTGGAGGAGACCCGGGACAGGAGCGATAGCAATCAAAAAAGTATCTTTTATACCACAGAAATAACAACATAAAACCAGACTGATCAAAACAGACCATAATTTCTGGGTATAATCAGACCCACCGACTGTCCAAAAAAAACCTGACTGTTAAACTCTTTCAGTGCTGGAACCGAATTTTGGAGGCCTTTGCATACAGTTTGGATCCAGATGAGACGCCACACAACATCAGGATCTACAGTGCTCCAGCTAGGATTTGAAAAGGGCAGGGGGGGGCCTTTTTGTCAAAAGGGCACTTTGGACGCGCAGTATTTTGTCAAAAGGGCACTTTCGAGCACGCGGGCGTTTCTGGAATGCTTCCTCTTGCATGTTAATTTTTATGTTATTAATAATTGTTATAACATAATTTTTATTATTCCCATTATTATTAAACAATTCAAATATATTGTCCAAGATGAGGAATACATCAATTACAGTGTATTGTAATAAGAGTTTTATTAATATGAAAAAAAAATTAAAAAAAATTGAAGGGCAGAGGGGGCCCTAGGAAGGGTAGGGCGGAGGTTCGGGAGGGCACGGCAGGGCGCCCTTCGATCTATGCCTAGCTAGAGCACTGATCCAAACTGTTTGCTATTATGATAGTATTCTTTGAAAAAAAATGAAGAAAATGCTAAATTTAGAAATTCAGCAGATGACAATTTAGCCGACGTCACATTTCCCAGCATGCAAAGGGTTAACTGTAACTGGAATGATGTATAAGCAGACACCCTTCCATCTTCTTTCAGAGGTTCTCACAGTATGCGACACCATTCAGAATAACGACCACACAACACTCCGCGAAAATCAATATTGCCAGAAGCTTGGTGCTTGTTTTGAGACCCACAGGGAAAAACCTTGGTGGGAAATTCGAGAACTGCACAGCAAAATGAACGATGGTGAAAAGTTATCATTTTATTGATTCATACAATGTAATAAAGAGTTCGTAAACATTAGTTCCACGTTGTCTCAAACATCATTTCAATGAGGACAGAGGTGAAGGTAGTTTTTCATTGATTAAAACAGGATATGTGAACAGTATTTTTTTTCATTTTGCCTAATCTTTGCGGTACATCAAAGTGACCAATCACAAAAATTCAACCTTAATATTTGTTCACATTGTGTATTTAAGATATTGAATTGATGATTTTAGGCTACTTACAAATCACATCAACAATCAATATCTATTAACTCTTTCAGTGCGGGAACCGAATTTTGAAGGCCTTTGCAAATAGTTTGGATCCAGATGAGACGCCACAGAACGTTGCGTCTCATCTGGATCCAAACTGTTTGCTATTCTGATAGTATTCTTTGAAAAAAATCGAAGGAAATGCAAATTTTAGAAATTCAGCAGACGACATTTTAGCAGACGACAAATTTCCCAGCATGCAAAGGGTTAACCTGTATCTCAATACCTGACAGGAATATCAAGTATCTTATCAATGTTCTTCATAAACATTTGAATTGCCAGAAATATTTTTTAAAGTAGCCAGCGACTTAAAACAAAACTCGCATTTAATGCTGTTTTGAATAGATTTTGGGGGGAAAAGTAGCTGGCGCCAAGGTTGTTAGTAACTGGCGAAATCGCCGCGCTGCCGCTGATTAAGGAGATCAACACTGTCTAATATGTGTATATCGAAACTATTATTGAACTTCCATATTAGTGTTACCACATACCACACACAAGATTTGCATTACCAGAATAAAGCTTTCCCCAAGTATTCATTATTGATAGCATCTAATGATAGGTCTAAAGGATTCCTTTCAAAACTGCCGCCTTTATTTCCAGAAGGTCTCATCAGGAGAGGCATGAAATTGAACAAAACCATTAGGGAAGCAGTTTGACTATTCAGACCTTGCCAGTATCAGTGTCCCAGGGTATTTGTTATGGTAATATCTATGCATAATAACAATTATTGGCTGATTTTAGCATAATTTTGATTATTAGCAATAGTTAAATTCATCAAACCTGGTTTTACTGTTCTTGGCTCTTCTACCAAGCTTTGTATTGTAGACTTCAGTAAAATGCTTTCCTAACATAATGTTAGAAAGCCATTTCATAAAGCATTATTGAGAGGAAGACTGGAATGAATGAGTTTGGGATAACAATGGGAATTTAACATGAAACATAATCCTATGAAAATATTATAATTTAATATTCCTGTAATCCATTTAAATACTCCCAATGAAAGATTTTAAATGCTGTAAAATGACGATAAAAAGAATGTGTTTACCGAAAGTTAAACAAATTCTTTATCAGTAAGAGTTTCCTCAAGTATTCATTATTGATAGCACATAATGATAGGTCTTTAAGATTCCATACACAACTGCCAGCCTTTATTTTCAGAAGGTCTCATCAGAACCACAAGGAGTGGCACGACATCCAAAACAAGATGTGTTTGTGAAACACAATGTCCCCCTATATGACGTTTGACCTTGTAGGATGACCTTGACCTTGACCCTTCACCACTCAAAATGTGCAGCTCCATGAGATACACATGCATTTCAAATATAAAATTGCTAGCTTCAATATTGCAGAAGTGACATTACATGAGCAATTTTGACCCATATATTTGACCTTGAAGGATGACCTTGACCTTGACCTTTCACCAATAAAAATGTGCAGCTCCATGAGATACACATGCATGCCAAATATCAAGTAGCTATCTTCAATATTGCAAAAGTATTCATAAAATTAGCGATTTGGGCAACATATATTTGACCTCTGACCTTGAAGGATGACCTTGACCTTGCACCACTCAAAATGTGCACCTCCATGAGATACACATGCATGCCAAATACATATATCAAGTTGCTATCTTCAATATTGCAAAAGTACTCATAAAATGAACGATTTTGGCCACATATATTTGACATCTGACCTTGAAGGATGATCTTGACCTTGACCTTTCACCACTCAAAATGTGCAGCTCCATGAGATACACATGCATGCCAAATATCAAGTTGCTATCTTGAATATTGAAATACTGCAAAAGTGTACATTAAATGAGCAATTTTGACCCATATATTAGACCTTTGACCTTGAAGGATGACCTTGACCTTTCACCACTCAAAATGTGCAGCTCCATGAGATACATATGCATGCCAAATATCAAGTTGCTATCTTCAATATTGCAAAAGTTATTGCAAATGTTTAAGTTGGCGCAAACCAACCAACCAACCAACAGACCAACAGACCAACCAACCAACAGACCAACAGACAGGGCAAAATCAATATGTCCCCCACTACTATAGTGGGGGACATAAAAACCATTAGGTCAGCAGTTTGACTATTCAGAACTTTCAAATCTTGGTGTCCTGGTGGATATCATTATGGTAATATGTATGCATAATAACAATTATTGGCTGATTTAAGCATATTTTGGATTATTAGCAATAGTTACATTCATCAAACATGATTTTCTACTCTTCTACCAAGCTCTGTTTTAGAGAATTCTGTAAAAAATTCAGCATACTAATGACAAAAGTTCTTTACATCATTTTTTGTATGGTGAAAATGTTTTGAAGTGTTTATTGTGATACAATAGGTTGTTGCAATCAATTTATTTTTGCTACATTGTAACTTTAAACTGCAGTTTTGAGTCCTTTTCATTCCAAACATTTTAGGGCTAATTTGCTGTATCATCTTTTCAAATAATTATGAACATGTAGGCTTTTGCACTACAAAATATAACACTAATAAAAGGGCTCCCAGTGAACTATAAATAATCAAAATAGCAGTTCAAACAATCAAAAGCAAAATGCAAATTCTTATATAATTACAATGAGACCAACACAATGTTACAGGCCTGCATATGTAAGCAAACTTAAAGCAAACCCTGTTCGTAATTGAACAGTGCAGAGAACGTGGGCTTGTATAACTAAAAAAGTTTCATGCTTAAAACTGACACACTTGTTTGTGACACAAAGTACATGACAGTGATGTAAGTATCCAAATGTTCAAGTGCACTAAACCAGTGTTCTCCGGAATCACCGGCGGCCGGCGATTTCGCCGGCTACTGACAGTCTAGGCGCCGGCTACTTTCCCCAAAAATATCAATTGGAAACGGCGCAAAAAACGCCCGATTTAATTCCAGTTGTGACGCGATTTTTCAATTTCGTCTTTCTATTAACTAACCGGATGTTTCTATTCTATGCGCGTTAATTTTGCGCCGAACAGGAAGAAGCACGGATAAAACCGATCGATAAGTACACTCCACGCGTTTTCCCCATTTTCTCTCGCTTCTCCGCGGGCAGTGACCTGGAGGGAGATTAAGAAAATCCCGCGATACGCGGCGTTTGCATGATTTTGGACGCGGCGGTTAACGATCGGCAAAATTGATAAGCCGACGCGGCGGCCCTCGGCAATTGCAACGCGGGGGAAACTCCGCGTTTAACGAGATAACGATCAATTTTACGTTGTTTGACTTCCTGATTTTCAAATAAAATTACATTTATTACAAGTACATACATGTAGTATAATATATACAATTAAAGAAAAACAACCAAGATAGATCGATCCCGACGTGGTTGTAGAAGTAGTTGTTGTTGTATAGAAAACTCGTTGATTTACGACAAACAAAGCGTCGTCTTTTAACTGATACTTACCAATTAATATAATCACAGTTTGCAAAGTTTTCATCTTAGCAGGTGTTTTTTCTATACTGAACATGTAGACAAATGACCGAGGACCCTATTAAAAGTCACGCAAAAATTCGCAATATGTGTGAATTGACAGTTTGACGTCATGAAAGAAAAACCGCTTCCTGTCTGAAGGCATGAAAAACACACTGTTCTCGCCGACAAAATTGGCTTCCTTTGTTTGGCAATCAACACACTAAACCAATGGGGTGTTTATAACTCAATAGCAACTGTCGAAATATGTAACTGCACGTGCTTAGCTCCGCCTTTCGAATCTTTTACAGGGAACAAAGGGTGGAGTTTAACAGTTAATTGAACACGTGTTTTACGAAAAGTTGAGTCCTGAATGGCCGTAATTACTTGGTCTAAGCTTTGACACAACAAATAAATCTATCTCGGATTTTCCGACAAAGGCCATTTTCCCAACTTTTTGTACAGTTACTAATAATGGCGTCCGCGTGTTTACGAAATTCGAAACACATTCATCTTAAATAACGGTGTCTTGTTGGATAATTACTGGATTTTATTTTTTTATTTTATTTTTTGGTATGCCCAGTAGCACACTGCTAACGCGGTGTTGCGCGGCGGTCACTGATAAGAACGGAAATCGTCTGCATTTACCGACTTGGCTAAAGTAATACACGCCGCGGGAATTAGCGAACGCGGCGTAACGCCGAGCGTTTTATCGAGATCACCTCGCTTTCCAACGTCGCGTGAACACTCGCTAGCAGAAAAAAACCCGCGGAGGGAGCGCGTTTTTTTTGGGAAAACGCGTGGAGTGTACTGTAGTTCGTATCTTTCCGTAAAAGATTATTACCCGCTTTTTAAACGCTCGTTTTTCACGGAGATTTCCGAACACAGATGGTATTTTTAGCTTACTAAGGAAAGTTTACGGCTAATTTTAGCTTCGAAGATCATTGTCATGTAAATGCGCCGTATTGGAAGCGTTTCAGATGCCCTCCACGCCCTTGGCATGGATGACCAAGGATCTGGGCTAGATTCTGACTATGGATCTTCAGATTCAGATTCAGATTATTAAAAAACAGTTGTTGCAATTTCATGTTTCTTTTTTCAAAGTTTGTGAGAGAGTTATTCAATAAATTTCAAATAAATATTTTATTTTCTATGAAAAATGCTTGGTTACTTCAATCTAAGAAAAACTCCCTAGAATGCACCAGATTGCACCATTTCACTCATGTACTTTTAAAAAAATCCTGGGGGAGACCCCCCATACCCCCCCTGCCAGGAGGGGATACCCCTCCCGCACCTACCCCACTCGCAACTTCGCGGCTCGTGCACGTGACATGCCGCATGCTTAGTCACTGGCTACTTTAAAAATATTTCTGGCAACTTTAGATTGTATGGAGAACACTGACTAAACTCTTCCAAGAATATCACGATATACAGGAAAATAATATCTTGCCCTTCTACACGGTTTAAACAATATGTAAAACTTAATACATGTATTTTCTTGTTTATACGCAGAAAAATTTTAAGACTACTTAAGGACAAAAAGTTTACATGTGCAGCCTGACAGACTAACTGACCAACCAAACAACATGGTAATTCAAGTAGACATCGACAAACTGGGATGGGAGCATAATTATCTCCATATAGCGTATACATATATGTTCCAGTTGGCATTCAATATCTTGATACAGGGATTGACATAAGTACTTTTGTAAGTTGAACTGTTAGCTTAGCATAGTCAGTAGAAAGAATTATCTTTATTTTTTGCATCAGAGTAACAAGGAAACAAATGACTTGCACACTTGATACATACTACTGGAAGTGGCTGACCCCTCTGGCAAGGTCACAGGGGTCAAGGTCACTTCAGTCTCCATGGGTGCCAGGAATCACCATCAGCCCATGGCGGACACCTTCCTTCAGTTACACAGGTGCCATCTTCTGTAACAAAAAGAACATGATGTAGGATTCAATAAAAATTCCATGCTGATACCCCTGACAGAAGCCTTTTGAGTCATTGACTTTAGCCTTTTGCATGCTGGGATATTTGTCTTCTGCTAAATTGGTGTCTGCTGAATTTCTAAAATCATCATTTTCTTCATTGTTTTTCAAAGACCACTATCAGAGTAGCAAACAGTTTCGATCCTGATGAGACGCCACGTTCTGTGGCGTCTCCTCTGGATCCAAACTGTTTGCAAAGGCCTTCAAAATTCGGTTCCTGAGCACTGAAAGAGTTAGTCTTGGTCCGAAATTAGGTTAACATCAAAATCAAAATGAGGTAAAGTGATGCTTTGTGTTGATGATATGCAAAGACATAATCCAATGGAAAGTATCATCAATTCTTTGCAGGAATAATTATTGATACTATACAAAACATGTCGATATAGGTTTACCTTGAATGGACAGCCAGATGGACTTTCATATCTTAATATTGGGGAAATACAAACTAAATGTACCGTATATTCCCTTATATTTGCTCCAACATAAATTTAAGCAATCCTCCCAATAAAAAACAAGAGGGCCTGTAAGGCCCTAAGTCGCTCACATGAGATTCAAAGGAACTGACCGGTGTTCTGTGCAGCCCAAGATGTCATTAGAACAAAATGTTCTTACCAACTTTCATGACAAGTGAAAGGGCTCCTAGTGAACTATAAATAATCAAAATAGCAGTTCAAACAATCAAAATTAAAATGCAAATTCTTATATAATTACAATAAGTTCAACAAAATGTTACAGGCCTGCATATGTAAGCAAACTTAAAGCAAACATGGCAGCCACATTTTTCAACAGACCTGAACCATTTTCATACACATCCAAGATATCATTTAAACAAATATACTGACAAAGTTTCATGAAGATTCATAAGTCCATATAAGCAAAAATGCCCCGCCCACTGGTGGCCATGTTTGTCAAGCAACAGGAACCATTTTCGAACTTGTCCAAAATATCACTCGGACAAATCTTCTGACTAAGTTTCATGATGATCGTAAAATAAATATGGCTTCTAGAGTGTTATATATAACAAGGTTAAACTATAGCTATATAAGGAATATTGCCACCCCCTTGGCGGCCATGTTTTTCCACCAACCAGAACCATTTTCGAACTCATCCAAGATACTATTGGGACAAATAATCTGACCAAGTTTCATGATGATCGGACAATAAATGTGGCCTCTAGAGTGCAAACAAGTTTTTACTAAAGCATGATATATAGCCATATTAGGACAAATGCCCCGCCCCCTGGTGGCAATGTTTTTTAAACAACCGAAACCATTTTTGAACTCATCCAAGATATCATTAGGACAAATCTTCTGACCAAGTTTCATGAAGATCGGAAAACAAATGTGGCCTCTAGAGTGTTAACAAGGTTTTACTATAGCCATATAAGGAAAAATGCCCTGCCACCTGGCGGCCATGTTTTTCAACCAACCGGCATCATTTTTGAACTCGTCCAAGATATTATTGGGAAGAATCTTCTGACCAAGTTTCATGAAGATTGGACAATAAATTTGGCCTCTAGAGTGTTAACAAGATTTTAGTATAGCCAAATAAAGGAAAAATGCCCCACCCCTTGGCAGCCATTTTTTTTTTAGCAAACATAACCATTTTCGAACTCATCGATATCATTGAGACCAATCTTCTGACGAAATTTTATGAAGATGGGACAATAAATGTGGCCTCTAGAGTATTCACAAGATTTTACTAAAGCCATATACACAATGTACATGTATAGCCATATAAGGAAAAATGCCCCGCCCCTTGGCAGCCATGTTTTTCAAGCAAACGTTACCTTTTTCGAACTCATCCAAGATATCATACAGACCAATCTTCTGACCAAATTTCATGAAGATTAGACAATAAATGTGGCCTCTAGAGTGTTAACAAGGTTTTACTATAGCCATATAAGGAAGACTGTTTTGACCAAGTTTCATGATGATTGGGCAAAAATTGTGACTTCTAGAGTGTTCACAAGGTTTCTCTATAGCCATATAAGGAATACTTCCCCGCCCCCCGGCGGCCATGTTTTTCAACAGACCGGAACCATTTTTTAACTCAACCAACATATCATTTAGACAAACATTTTGACAAAGTTACGTGAAGATTGGGCATCAAATGTGACTTCTTCAGTGTTCACAAGGTTCTTCTTTTATTGACCTAGGGACCTAGTTTTTGACCCAGCATGACCCAGTTTTGAACTCAGTCGAGGTATGAATGGGACAAATGTTCTGACCAAATTTCATGAAATCAGACAAAAAAATGTTGCCTCTATAGTGTTCACAAGGCAAAATGTTGATGACGCACGACGGACGATGGACAAAAGGCGATCACAAAAGCTCACCATGAGCACGTTGTGCTCAGGTGAGCTAAAAATAATCCCTAAACATTTATGCCTAATGAATTATTAATTTTGCTTAATGCACAAAAATGTTTAACAACATACAGGTACATGTGTATCATTGCAATATAATGAACTTTTTTTTCTTAAAGTATAGTTCACTGTAAATCCAATATAAAGTGCTACTTTATAACACAGAATCCAACAAGAGGGCCTGAAAGGCCCAAAGTCGCTCACCTGAGATCACAAGATATTATTGGGACAAATCTTCTGACCAAGTTTCATGGAGATCGGAAAATAAATTTGGCCTCTAGAGTGTTAACAATAGGTTACTTATAATAGCCATATATGGAAAAATTCCCCGCCCCTGGCAGCCATGTTTTTCAACCAACCGGCATCATTTTTGAACTCATCCAAGATATTTTCGGGATGAATCTTCTGACCAAGTTTCATGAAGATCGGACATTAAATGTGGCCTCAAGAGTGTTAACAAGGTTTTACTATAGCCATATAAGGAAAAATGCCCCGCCCCTTGGAAGTCATTTTTTTCAAGCAAACATAATTATTTTCTAACTCATCCAAGATATCATTGAGACCAATCTTCTGACCAAATTTCATGAAGATTGGACAGTAAATGTGGCCTCTAGAGTGTTTACAAGGTTTTACTAAAGCCATATATACATGTAGCCATAAAAGGAAAAATGCCCCGCCCCTGGTGGCCATGTTTTTGAAGCAACAAAAACCATTTTCGAACTCATTCAAGATATCATTGGGACAAATCTTCAGACCAAGATTCATGATGATCGGAAAATAAATGTGACCTCTAGAGTGTTAACAAGGTCATACATTTCAATATAATTTAAAATAAAAGTTGAGAACAAATGATGTGTCGAAAAATGCGAAATAAGCCAGATATTTAATTCTGAAATTGAAAATGTCTGTAAAGTCGAATTTGCCAGAATTTATATCATGCATGTACGATGTCAATCTTAATTTAGTTTAATGGTTGTTTTTAAATTTCTGCAGCGATGTCTATTCATACGACACACAAACACTAACTTCGATCATAATAAAAAGACGAATTCTCCGGTTATTGTAGGAAAATATGTACGAAATATCTTCGTCACCATCGGCTTGGGGCGTTAATTTGTCTTTGCTGCATTTTATGAAATTCGTCTTCAATGTCTTGCCTATTTTGTGTTATTGTAACATGTATTTATCAATATATTACAATTTAACACATATAAAAATCGTATAGTCTCGCTTTAATCATTTGACAAAAGAATGCCATATTGTACAGAATCATCAAACAATAAAAAACCTATTCAAAAATTTGCTATCTTCCAGAATGTAAATCATTTATAATTAATTCCACTTAATCTTCTTGTGCTTAAAAAAAAAATTAAAAAGGGAGACAACTCTGTCAATTCAACATAATTTTTCAAAAGTCATTTTGCAGTTACTTCCCTTGACATGATTAACTAGAGTGTAAACAAGCTGCTTTATTATATAAATATAAGGAAAATGACCCCCCCCCCAGCGACCATGCTTTTTTACCGATCCAAACCATTTTCGAACTCAACCGTCATATCCAGAAAACACATGTTCTGACCAAATTTCATGACCATTGGACTAAAAATGTGACTTCTAGAGGGTTCACATGTTTTCACTATATATAAAGAGAGAAAACTGCCCTGCCCCCTGGCGGCCATGTTTTTTCAACGATCTGGACCATTTTCAAACTCATCCGAGATATCAATGAAACCAGTGTTTTGACCAAGTTTCATGATGATTGGGCAAAAATTGTGACTTCTTGAGTGTTCACAAGGTTTCTCTATAGCCATATAAGGAATAGTGCCCCGCCCCCTGGCGGCTATGTTTTTCAACGGACCGGAACCATTTTTGAACTCAACCAACATATCATTAAGACAAACATTTTTACAAAGTTACATGAAGATTGGGCATCAAATGTGTCTTCTACAATGTTCACAAGGTTTTTATTTTTTTTGACCTAGTGACCTAGTTTTTGACCTAGCATGACCCAGTTTCGAACTCAGTCGAGGTATGAATGGGACAAATGTTCTGACCAAGTTTCATGAAAATCAGACAATAAATGTGGCCTCTAGAGTGTTCACAAGGCAAAATGTTGACGACGCACGACGGACAAAACGTTGTGCTCAGGTGAGCTAATAAAACAGGGGTCGGTCTTGGCTTTTGTTTTTCTCCAACCTTCTATGTTTGTCTTGAGCCTTTTCTTGAAATTAATATATGCTCCCGCCCATAATTGCTCCATTATAATCTATTAGAGACCCTCGATTACTTGACAGTTCAAGTGTGATTATCTATTGTTT